>NC_056728.1:1812549495-1812681995 GCF_019279795.1 Protopterus annectens | reverse complement strand
TGTTGTGATAATCAAGATAGTGAGGTGAGCACAGAAGCACAGGGATTGAGTAATTCAAATACATATGCAGTAAGACCACAGTAGTGAGAAAATCATTTGGTATGCATTAATAACCATATAATGACGTGCAAATGACGTCAATGTTAGGGCAAGCCAAACTGTTTCTATTCAAAAGGATTGGCCATGGCTCATTATGCAAAATTTACATGTGTGTGAATGACACTCACATGTTTGATTTTGTCATTCGCATATTTAATTCTTCTGATTACTTTATAGTCTTTATGAAGGGTTACATAATATAGTCTGTCAGCAGACTGTAGATCGAGTACATTTTAATAAATCTTTGCTTGATTTTGTATGGCCTGACATCCCTAAGTAAATTATGTCCAGAAGCTAAAGAAGGATGGAATTGTAGCAAGAGGCATATTTAAAAACCCTCCACATGGGAGGAAGGGTGAGTGAGTAGGGAAAACAGTCGTTGCCTTCTGTGGAAAATGCATGTTTTGTCCAACAGATTTTTAATTTAACCCTAGAAATGAGAACTGCTCATTTCTGGGAAAACTTCCAGTAGTAAGAATGGAGAGACAGTATGTTTCATGAAGGATTAGTGACTTTGCTGTAATCTGTTAGCTAAGATACTAGCAAAAGAAGGATCATAATTTACTAATAAGTAGACTCTACCTATTATTTGTATTGTTTTTGCTTAAATGTGCTATATACTAGAAAAGGTTTTCTCACTTCAGCCTCTTGTGAGAAATATAGAACTATTTGATTTGTATTGAGCTCAACTTCTGGAAGCATATGCTCTTTGTTATAAATAAACTGTGTTGTGAACAAGTGAAAATGAGCCTATAGCCTGAACAGTAGAAGAAGAAAAAAAGGAAATTGAAAAAGCTACATTCTTGCAGTTGTTTATCAATTTATTTATTTTACTTTGTTTTTACCGTTAGCTGCGGTGGTACAGTGGTAGCGTTGATACCTCACAGCAAGAGGTTCTCCCGTTTGATTCTCGGCCGGGCTTGGGAGTACCTTCTGTGTGTTGTCTGCATGTCCTCCCCGCGGTTGGGTAGCATTCGAAAGACATGCGTGCATAAGTGGGCGTGCCTTCGTTGAAGGTTGGGCGTCGAGCTGGCACCTCGGCATTTCGTAAAAATCTACTGCCAGTAATTAACGGACCAGAGTTCCGCTGTGGCAACCCCTTACCGGGAAAAAGCCAAAAGACAAACAACAACAAACAACAACTTTGTTTTTACCATTAATGAGAAAAGCTCAATACAAAGAATTGTAAATGACAATATTTAAGCAGTAACAATTCTAATAAATACAGTATTTTAACAGAGAAGTAAAAATGTACATAATATAAAATACAAGCATATGTAAGGAGAATAATCAGTGCTTAGAAAAGACATTGGTGGTTAAGAGTAAAATGCAAGCAAATAAAAATAAGAGAACCTTTGATAATAGGTGAGACAGACAAGGGAAGGGAAGAAGAAAAGCAGACATTGACAGAGAGGTGGAGGATGAGAGTGGAAAAAAAGAATGGCTGAGTAGTAGATGAAGTTAAACAGTATCTGGATTTTACTCAATATAGATGTAGTATTGAGAGGATACACAAAGGTTAAGTTTGAAAGAAATGGAAGAAAGTGAAAGAAATGGGGAGACAGGACTTATGATAACACATAGCATTTCATAGTGACGAAGCAGAGCGGAGAGACTGGAACAAGTTAGAAAGAGGTCAAATAAGAGAGAGAGAGGCCTAGAAGAGCTAGGCAAGAAGGGGCAGTCTTTTCAGCCTAGCTTAGTGTAGGAGCACAACCAGTTGTTGATGGTGTTCCTTTAGTAGCTGTTTAAATTTGGAAATATTGGTGTTATTAAGTATTGTTTGTGGTAAAGTATTCCAAAATTTAGATACTTGGTTAGAGAAAAGGGAATCCCCAAAGCTGTTGTTAGATTTGATTACCTTTAGCAGGATTTTGTTTGATGATCTTAGTGATCTAGAGCTGGAATAGGGTTGTACAAGGTGTTTAAGAGCAGGACAGTCATTTAGGTGCTGGAAAATGGAATGAGTGAAAGTTAATTGGTTGTAGGTAAGAAGATTAGGGAGTTCTAGGCAATTTAGATTGCATGTGCAGTGGTGTGCTCTGTATGGGTGGTTTGAAGCAAATCTTTCTATTTTCTTTTAATAGGAATCCAATTTGTTCAATTCAGTTTTTCTGAGGCTTGTGAGTGCAGTAGAAGCATATAGGAGTGTAGAAAGTAGATCAGTTCTGGATATGGCATTTCTGGTGGGCTCAGTTAGGAAATGTTGGATCATGTTGAGTGAGCTTGATTTATACCTTTTTGATAGTTATGGCTAGATGCTTTTCAAATCTAAGGTTATTGTCAATGGTCACTTCAAGCAGCTTAGTGTGTTCTACTAGTTCTATTATAATTTTATTGCAGGAGAAGGTGGTGAAGGGTGGATGGTGGCCATAGGTTTTGTTACCAGTAAACAGTGTGAGCTTAGTTTTATTTGGATTAAGAACAGGTTTGCAGTCAGATAGGTAATTTTCAATGTTAGAGAAGGCTTTCTCAGTTGTTTGAAAGAGTGAAGATATACAGGGTGCTTTGAAAATAAGGGAGGAGTCATCAGCATATTGAACAATTGTTGCATGTCAAGTGGCTCTGGAGAGTTTATTAATGAAAATGATGAATAGCAGTGGGCCGACTATTGATCCTTGAGGTACATCAACAGAGACAAGTAGATGGGAAGAGAGTTTGTTATTCCATTTGACTGCCTGTTTGCAGTCTGACAAATAAAACCAAAAAACCAAGAGAGAAACCAAGAAACCAAGAGAGGGGTGGCTTATGACAGGTTTAAGTTTCTGATGGGAAACAGTGTCCAAACCTTTCGACATGTCAAGAAAGACAGAAGAGACATGGAGGCCATTATTTCTAAGCTAGTTGATTGAATTAGTAAAGCTAACGAGAACTGTAGTGGTGTTATGCTTTGGATTAAAGCTATGTTTGGTTGAAGATAGGAGGTTGTTTTCTAGCAGATATTGGAGTAGTTGTGTATGTACGCATTTTTCAAGGATCTTTGCAAAAGGGGAAGAATAGTTATTGGCCTATAGTTACTGAGTTCAGTGGATGTGCTGCCTTTGTGTAGTGGGATGATATGAGATATTTTCCAGAGTTTTGGGATGCATTGTTCATTAATGGACAGCATAACTAGGACAGAAATTGGGAAGGAAATCACGTCTGATGCAATTTTAAGAAAGTCACTGGGAAGTTGGTCTGCAGCGAGGGATGAGAGTTTAAATTTAGAAAGAAGTTTCTTTATGGTTCTGGTTTGTATAGGTTTAATTGAGAATGAATTGAGTTATTCTATAGTCTGAGTAGGTAATGATAGAGGGGTATTACTGTCATTCTTTTACAAGCGATAAGATAGAATTGATAAAGTAAGAGCTGAACTATGAGACAATGGTATCAGTGGTTTTGGTAGAGGTTGGAGTAGGGGTTGCAATCTGGCCAGGTTTAAGCAGACAGTTGATGGCTTACCAGAATTTATGGGGGTTATTTTGATGCTTATATTGAATTGTAGTGTAGTATACTTTTTACTTGTGTGTAGTTTGTTTTATAGCTAGATTACCCAGTTGCCGATAATTAAGAAGTGATGTTTCATTTTTAGTGTCATGATAGTGGTACCGGGCTCTATCTCTTAGTTTAAGGAGCTTCTGGTATCATTGGTAAGTCATGGAATATATTTGGATTAAGTATGAATTTTTCTTAGGGGAGCTAGATTATTTAGGATATTGATAAATTTATCATTAAAATACTGAAGAGCCAAGTCAAGGTGGAGGTGTTTAAGAGGAAATCAGTCACATTTTTGCAAAAGGATTTTAAATACTTCAGGGGAGATTTTTTTTTTTTTGTTGCATATGTATTTGTAAGCAATATATTTAGGAGAATAAATGCATTGTCAAGTTAGATAGTTAGGTCTGTGATCACTTATACTGTCAGGGAGATAGCATGATTGATAGTTGAGGGAAGGTGTATTTGTAAGAGTTTAGTCTAGTATTGATCACTTTTTACTGTGCTTGTCAATCCTGGTTGGGGTTTGTGTTTTTTGACAGTAACCGTGTACATTAATAAAATTGGATAGATTGTCGGAGATGTAGCTTGACCAATCTAGGTTCAAATCTCCAATTGTTATGGTTTTCTGATTATATATTGAAGTATATCAGCATAAAAGATCTTTGATGGAGGTTGGGTTGTTTCCAGGGGGACTGCTTTAATAATGATGTGTTTGTTAAAGTTAATTTGGAGGCGTGAGATTAAGATTTCAAAATGTTTAGGGTCTGGGTGGTTACTTCCTAGTCTTTCCAATTTGAGGTTGGCCTTGTAGATTATGGCTATACCACTGCCCTTCTTATGAATCCTGTCCAGCCTATAGATGTTGTAACCATGGGTAAGTATCTCAGTGTCTTATAAATGTGGCTTTAGCCAAGTTTCTGTTAGTATAGCTATATCTGGAATATATTGTGTAAGAGTTGCATGAAATTCAGACGTTTTGTTTAGAATGCATCATAGGCTCATGTTCAAGATAAGGAGATCTGATTGCTGTGTTGTATATTAGTGAAGTTTGGGGAAAGTGGGATTTTAGAAGCATGGAGTATTTGTTGTGAGGAAAGAGGGCCTGGGTTGGGGTATATGTCTTCACTTTGTTCTATCTGTGATGAGTTGACTAGGTTAAGTCTGATAATGAGTTTAGTGTATTTGTGAAATAAGTTTGGTATATTGTTTGAGTGAACATATTTGAATGAGAAGAGTTCGGTAATGGAGTTATCATATAGGTGCGGTGTAATAATATAGTTGGTTATTGGGTTATGGGGAAGGGTAGTGAATGGGTTGATGGGGAGTGGATGATGGTTACTTGTTGAGTTTTGTAGCATGTGTAAAGGTATAATGTGATGAGTAAGCTACATAGTATAGTGTGTTGGTAAAACATGTTTATCACTGAAATACAGGAATATTGAACTGGCTTGGACAGGAGGATTGAAGTATGCAGCTAGGAAATGGATGGATTGTGGTGGGATTTAGTATTGCATGAAAAAAATAATTATCAGGTGGCAATAATAGTGCAGTGATAGGATGATTGAAATGGGAGGAGCGTTTAGTGGTTAACTAACCATGCTGCTCTTCTACTCCCTTATATTTTTGCAGTTAAGAAACTCCATTTTGTTTTATTTATTTTCCTCTTCAGTAAAACTGATATTTCTTTAAAGCATAAAGACTGTGGATATTTTACTCCCCAAAGATGTCTGTATATGTTTAACTATATGCAAATATAAACATATACGTGTGTGTGTGTATGTGTGTGTGTGTGTGTGTGTGTGTGTGTGTGTGTGTGTGTGTGTGTGTGTGTGTGTGTGTGTGTGTGTGTGTGTGTCACCATGTGTGTCTCTTTGGTTGCCATTAATTTGGCTGAGTGTATGTATGTTTTGTTGACTATATATTAAAGATTCATTATGGTCATGGTTGTGCTACCACAGACATTTTACAGGAGGCATGGAGGGATGAAACTTTCTTTTTTTAAAAAAAATATATTTTTTGTTGAGTTTAGCATACAGGATTCAACAATGTTTGGCTTTCCAGTTAGCTTTTTTAACCAGGCACTATGTGTTTCAGTTATTTTTAGATCACGGAGATGAAGTGACTCCTTTACATTTCCAATTATATTTGCACTGAATTGAATTTTGGTTTGATGTGGGTACTAGACTTTACTCTGAATTTTTCATTTTGTTTACAGTGTGTATGCTATGATGTAATGAAGATGTCAATGTATTTATTTGATAATTTGTGATTCAACCATTTGTGTTATCAAAGAAGGAGAGTACCATGATGAGAGATAGGGTGGAGGTGAGCATGTCCTACCAAGCCAGCTAAGAGGGGACCCCACCCAAAGGTAAGTCACCCCCCATGGCACTTATCATAGGAAGGGTCTGACTTTGATGAGCCAGTTGTTATTGTTGGACAGCTATCTGATTCAACCAGCCAGATCCAGGCTATCCAGTATCCCATTCTGAGGATGGAGCTGTTGGGCCAGCTTGGTTCTCACTAGCTTTCAAACCTCATACTGACTGACCTTGGAGGGCCCCTTCATGCCACTTTCTGATGAGCTTATCACACCCACTGGAGAAGTAGCAATTGATGCCACTGGCAAAGCCACCAGTTACCTTCGTAGGATGATATCTGCCACCCTGCAGAGCAGTTCTGGGGCTTCTGGGTTCCCAGATGCTGGCAGAGTGGCCAGTGTACATCATGGTGATCACTCCCTCAATTCTGCCTGCCCCGTGGCCAGTCCTGCAGGAAAATAATTAAATGGTAGATTAAATGGAGAAAACAAAATGACAAAGCAAAACAATGAACAAAAAAAATTAAATAAGATACAAGTGTAATGGTTAGTGTTATGTGATATAGTTTATTAAGGTAGCCCTGGAATGAGAAAACACAATCAGGAAATCAGTGTGAAAAATGTCAGTGGAATGCATTGCTATACAACAGATGATAACACAGCTATGTGATTCAGCCAAACAGAGAAGGTACATCAATGCAGGCATAAGTGTTACAGTGTTACAATGCAGGTATAAGTGTTACAGTGTTAGAGTTTACTACAGTAACACAACTGGAGAAAAAATAATCTACAAAAGCCAATGAACAACAATGCAATGGTTAAATGTTAAAATGCTAAAAGAACAAAATAGTACTGCTCATTACTGTGGTATGCAGGTTAGGTAGTTGTACAGTAATTCTAGCAATAAAATACACTTACCCTGATCTGTCTCCTCTGACATGCAGGCCAGTTTTCCTCAGGCTCCTTAGGTACAACAAAGCAGTAATGAACACAGGATATCTATGACAGTAGAAAGCATTTCAGCTATAGGGGGCAGGCCTAAGGTACAGTGACACAGGAAAAACATAGCTTACTGTGCCTGTCTCACACTTTCTGTACTTAAAGCACGTCTTTCGACTGATGGTGAATGTCTTGGCAGCACCTCCTGAAGTCACTGTAGTTATGCTGGCATCACTCAGCACCCTAGCCTAGCATGTACCAGGCATCTACTATATATAAGGGACCTTCATAAACACCCCAGCAAGCACTCCCTGTGATGCATGTGCCACATTTGTGAAAAGATTTTTACATTCTTAGTGGAGCCACATGGGAACTCTGCGAGACTGAGGCCATATCCACTCACTGGGTTAAAAAGAGCAAAAATGCAGAAATGATAGCAGGGTTGCCTAGCCACCGGTGGAGAGAATACATAATGTAGAATTGCGAGCAGTACACTAGTGAGATGCCCACCTATAGTACAGTGATATACACAGTCAGTAGTATATCAGGAAGGATTGCATCAGTATGGCCAGGTCCCTTTGCCCAAACACCCTATCTGGCCTCCAGTACCATGCATGGACTTGATGGGCAGCAAGGTAGAATGATGACCAGTTAGCATGCGAACTATAACTACATATTCTGGCACAGCTTATGTGACACAATTCCCATGTACAAGAAGAATCAGGCTATATAGCACAGAATAAGAGTGATACCACATTGTTCTAGTGCCAGATGTAGGAATCAGGAGCTGCTTGGATACTATACACAGACAAGTATGTGCATTGCACTCCATCTGGCAGTTGGAGTAGAAGCCCTTTTGGTTAATATACTAGACACCATGCGGAGCAGGCAGGGTCTCAGTTGAAATTTGGATGCAATCAATGACCCGTAGGATCTTAGATAAGCAGGCCATATCACAGAATGCTGACAGATACCAAGTATGCCACTCAATATGCATCACCATCATATATAGAAACTGGCACAAGATACACAAGGTTGAGGCTTGCAAATCTCCTAATGTCTCTCTTGTCAGACATTAAAAGGTCTCCATAGGAAGGATAGTTAATGTTGTACAACCATTTGGGCGGGATAGGCACTGAAGATGCAAAAACCAAATGGCTGCAGGTACACTGAGGTGCCCAAAACACACAACAACAGCAACACTAAATTAAGGCACCAAAGTTACACACTGGAAATCAGTCACTGTACTTTATTGCAGAAGAGAAACGGTAAGCGCTTTCACAACTTAATGTTGCTTCATCAGACCACATCACTACAACTGATGCTTGGTTAAATACTAGGACAATTAGTATGACATCACAATTTAAAGAGATATTACTCCACTAACATAAGAACATATATCGATATCCATAAAAAATGCATAAAATATATAGAAAGGTGTGTATTTACACACAATAATATTTAAAAAAAGGGGAATGTCATCCCTGATGGTTAGTTATTAAAATATATATATATATATATATATATATATATATATATATATATATATATATATATGTACATATACACACACATTTTGTGCCCATATAACCATAATAGTACAATAAAAATATATAAAAAACTCATATTTAGTGTTTAAGACACCTTGCCTTAAGGTAAGGAACTAATGAGGTGCAGCCATTCAAACCAGGATATCTATCTGCTTGTAATTTAGTGATCCATTGTTGTTCTAATTCTTCAGTGTGGTTTTCTACATCACCACCTCTGTTTGTCCTTACTATTTGTTGTAAGATTAAAAATTTAAAACAATGGCTACTGTCTGTATTCAGGACATGATTAGCTAGAGCATTTGATTGCTTCTGGTTCCGTATGTCCCTTATATGTTCTAACATTCTTTCTTTAAAACTCCTATTTGTTTTGCCTACATAATAGGCATGGCATGCTTGGCAAAAACAAAATAAACAACATCGACACTTTTACAATCATAGTAATTCTTTGTATAAAGTTTAAAACATTTCACAGGATGAATGTACTCATTTTTAGTGTAGACATGCTGACAAGCAGCACAATTCCTGCACGGGAAGGTGCCCTGTCTGTTTGAGAGATTTTTTCTAAAAGACTGATGTTCTCTATTACAGAGCTGCTGCTTTAAAGACACATTATTTCTAAAACTGAAGTTTGGGGTGTCACCAACTGTGGAAACCAGACCTGGTATTTCATGTAATAAGTGCCAATTCTTTTTAATAATTTCCGTATACTTATTGATGTCACTTACAAATCTAAACATTATTCTAAACTTATTTCTATCAATACTTGTATCATAAGGTATACTTGTATCAGCATTATAAGAGCTCATGTATGGTTTACATCTTGTAGATCTCAATTTCCATGCATCTGCTATCACTCTAGTGATTTCTGAGCTAGAATAGCCTCTTGTTTGAAATTCGTCTTGTAACTTATTTAAAGCAACTACTGCCTCTTCATCATTATTATGTAGGCATAGGGTTCTATAGACTTGTCCTTTGAGGACATTTCTAGGTATGTGTCTCGGGTGCATGCTTGACCTGTGAAGACAGGCATTAGTTCTTGTGGGTTTATGATAAATACTGGTTCTTATCTGCTTTAAATCAGTAAGGGTGACACTCACATCCAAGAAATCAACACATGTATCAGAAAAAGTAAAAGTAAACTTCAAAAGTCTGTAGTACTATGCAGGTAATCAATGAAATTACTGATATTTTCACCATGCCCTTTCCACAAGACAAAAACATCATCCACGAAACGGACGTACCAGAGAATGTAGCCAAAAAATGGGTTAACATCTGACAAAACATATTGTTCTTCCCATCATACTAGTGATAGATTGGCGTAGCTATTTGCACACGAAGTGCCCATAGCCACGCCAATCTTCTGTAGAAAAAATTGATCCTGAAAAGTTACAATGTTATTTTCAAATATAATCTCCAATAGTGCACAGACTAGCATAATCTTATTAGTAGTCAGCTTCTTATTCATATCGAGGAATTATCTTATTCTATCAATACCCCAAATGTTTGGAATATTAGTAAAAAGAGATTCAATGTCCATGGTAAGGAATACAAATTCTTCATCATTATCAATGGTTTCCATTCTATTTTGCAACCGCTGTAAAAACATGTACCAATGTACTTTACTGGGATGCAAAGGGTGGCAAAGCACAATGTCATAGAAAATGGTTCCTAAAGAAGCAAGTAACAAATGCTGAACAGCTAAAGCAGATGGTATTCCTAGCATCTTAGTGTGTGTGGTGATAAAGCTTTTCACCATGTATTGATTGCGTCTGTAAATATATGTTCTGCATAGCTCTTAACCGTCCAGATTTTTGCCTTATATTTTTGATGTGTTCCTCATAAAATTTGTGGTTTTCTTGCAAACCATTGATAACTGATGTCACTAAATAATGACACATTTGAGTTTCAGATTTCATATCCATCATAAAATGCGTGCTAACGCAAAGCCTTTTATTCTATTAGCGTTCTAAGCTTTTAAGAACAATATTTAAAATATTAAAATTTTTTAAAATTCCATGTGTCCAGATTTTTGCAGAATGTCTAGATTTTTGTCGTAAAAATGTTGGTCCATTCCTCATACGATTTGTGTTTTCTGGTAAATCATTGAGGATTGAAGTCACTAAATGATGACAGAAATTTAAGTTTCAGACTTCATATCCTTCAGAAAATACATATTAATTCAAAACCTGTTATTCTAGCAACTGTATATATTTATGAGCAATATTAAAATATATCTCGATTTTTGGGCCTTTGTCCCCCCATTATTTTTGTCTTTGTCCAGATTTTATGTATTGATAAATTGAGAGGTAGGTTCCAGATGTGTGCAGAAATATCTTCAAAGAACAATAACTGACATGTCTGAGGCAGAATTACCATATTTGAAAAATATAGTACCATTGATTTTTTAGTCATTTGTCAAGTAACCATGTGCCTATGGGCATTCTTCCTTGCTTTTAGGATCCGGCTTGTATCTTCTTTATAACCTAACAATGTCTGCAAGGTGCATTTGTCAGTATCCAGCTAACAATGAGATTCCAGTCCTAGGATTGGGTCAGGTGGAAAATGTGGCCATTTATTATGTGAGAATGCATTCCCTATAAACTGTGTTTTTAACACCTATATCCAAGGAGAGGGGTGTTTCCATGTTTGATATTTGAAAAGGCAAAATTAAGTCTACCTTCAATAATTTTTCAGGAGGCACAGGGAGAGCTGCAAGAGGCAGCAACATAAAATATTAGGTACTTACCTATTTTATACTTTCACTGGGTGAAAGTTCACAGAGTTTATATCCATAGTGTTTTGGAGAAGAGCACTTTCTCTTCTTTTCTTGCCTGGCATGTGGTTACCAAAATCATTATAATGTTCACTGATGAAGGAAAGCATGGCTAAAGAATGCTTCCGTAATTGCGGTGATATGTTGGACTTTGGTATTGAAGTCTCAAACAGTGTTTGTTTTTAAAAGTCTGCATATCTTTACAGTAGCTATAAATAGTTTGGGTTTGGTAAAAGGTGGTCAAGAATGGGCAACACTTGGACTGGTGAGTAAACAGAGTTTAGTTCTGAGGCAGGAGGTAGGACGATCCCTACTGGTGTGCTTCAGTGTATTACATTTTGAAGCTGAGGATGACTGAGGTATAAGAAAACACAGGAAAGTGAATTCACAGGCACTATTAAAAGTGATATAAAAAGAGCATATAGTGGCTAGAGGTACATATACAGGGAAAAGGGGGTGTGCAGTAAATGAAATAATGGTGTGGGTATGCTTGCAGTGGGCTTAGTTTAACCTCATCTGTCATGCAAGTAAGGACAATCAGGGGCTTTTGAGTAAAGTTATAATAATCAATGGAGAAGGTGTAGCAAGTTTAGTTGCTGAGGCCTAGGCTGCATTACTTCCATACTGCCTGGAGTAGTGTACCAGTCCCAATAATGCTAATGCCTGGAACATCAGGCATATTGTACCATGTACCTAGTATTAAAGAGGAAGTTGAAAATAGAGCATGAGGTTTAAAGGAAAACGGAAAGGTTATAAGGAATTTAAAGGTTTACACTAACAAAAAAACATTCAAAAAGAAAAATTAGCATGTTAAAGAGGGGGAAATTACTGAAGTCAGAATACCTGACATATGTAGTAAAATGGTATGAGAAATGACCTGGAAAAGCTCCCAAAAATAACTATATTTAGTAGTAGGTACACAAACATGGTAAAGAGATGCTGAATGACATGAACTAGTGAACACTAATGGACTTGTTATCCTGTAACATGTACACCAGTTATTACAGATAATCAGTTGACATGTGTAAGCCTAAGGAAAACGGTAGCAGTTGTAACTCAACACTTACAGAACTGCGTAGTGAACTAAGGTAATCAAGTTCCTACTTTTGCCTGCTGCAGAATTGAGATGAATAATTCAAAACAGGAGGACGGAAATTAGCAGAGAGTTAAGCCAGTTGCATACAAAACAGGCTGAATAATGCTGTTTAGAGCATATGGAAGAATAAAAAAAAAATCCAGAGACAGCGACCATTTCATAAATCCATCTGAAGAAGGCTTACACTTTACCTAAGAAGGACCTCTCTTAAAAGAATATCCAGTCAGCAGTAATAAAAATAAAACATAGAACATAGTAACTGGATAGTGAGCTATCAATGAAAAAAATATCCATCCTGGAAAAATGGTATCATGATATCTTCTGAATAAAATGGTAATTGTTGTGCTCAGTAAGACCAATAACACGCAGGCCACTTCCTAAAAGAGTTCTATGCATAGGCCAAATGAAACTTGTGTACACCAGAGAATTAAGTATGATGCCAGACATCATTTACACAAGCACCAAACAAACAGCCAAACAGAAGGGGCTCATTTAACATAAAAAAAACTGTGACTATATTACCCTAGTATCACAATCTGGACTAAAAAATGGTAACCTTTTTCTCTGGAGCATAGAGGCACAATTCCAAAGCATAATCTGAAATTTCACTCATCTGAAGAATCAGGATGCAAAAATCCAATTAGAATGCAGGAAGTGCAGACCACACAAAAGGGTGACATCACCACGTCTGTGGAGCTGTAAACAAGAGTACTAGGAACCATAAAATAAATGATATGCTTCACCTTTTAGCATGTCCGCTGCATGAGCACTGTGTGAAGATGGCCTGTCTCTGGTAGTCATTCATGTACCCTTATAGTCCCCAAGAAAGCACAACATCAAGGGATAATCGATTATGTAATAAAACTATATGCAAGCATGAAGCTGATCCAGTGAAGTAAGGTATTCTTCCTGCAGGATGGTAACCTACTTGTTATTCATTTTCATCCGCTCCTCATCTGTCAGCACATAAGCTGGGATACTATAAGGCAAATCTCCCCACCCTAGAAGGAGAAGATACACCTGTGTTACAGTAGACAGTCAATTATCTGAACACTGATTATCAGAAATGTCAATTCTCTAAACGCAGCCTTCCAAAGTTTCTGGGTAGGAAAAATCATAGAGTCTGAATATGTAAACATTATATGTATTCACTTGTGTGTATTTTTTCAGCTTGTAGCCCACTTGTGTGTGAAAAATATTCTTTATTGTCCACTGGAATCACTGAATGGTTGAAAAGCATGCAGAAAAAACAAGATTTTTGCATTTTTTTTATCTGGTTCAATGTATGTTTGATTATCCAAATAGTTTGATTATCCAAACTATATTGTGTCCCAATTAGTTTGGATAATTCACTCTCTATGGTATAATATAAGGAATATTAGGGTTTAATGTTATGGGCAAAAGTGTTATTAGTACCCAGTTTACCTATTATTTTAGACTAGGATAATCTAAGCTAGCTCACCGTTATGTTTAGGAGAAGCACATAATACAGTACTAACAAGAACTGTTTTCTTGGGTCAGGACTGCAAATGCACAAGAGCACACACACACACACACACACACACACACACACACACACACACACACACACACACACACACACACACACACACACACACACACACACACACACACACACACACACACACACACACACACACAGATCTGGGCTGGGCAGGACAAACAATGCAATTTTATGTGATTGAGTCACAAGTATTTGGGAAGGTGCAATATATTGTGGGCCAGCTTAACCTGTAAGTTACTGCAGATTACATATCATTATGTTTTAAATTGTGTTGTGTAACTAGAAGCTAGCGTATAAGAATAATAAAGTCATTTTACAGGGATCAAGCCCTTCTGTACCTCATGTAATGTGCTTTACCTTCCGTACCTCCTTACTTATATATCGTGTGACAGTGGTGGAAAGTAAAACATCCTATGATGGTATGAAGCATTTCCGCACAATACAAATGCATGCTGTGTTGGCAAACCATGACAAAAATATCTAACAAAATCAGCATACTGAAGCTGTACCCTTCCAAGTGCAGGAAATTCTGGTGTCTTTATCAGATGATCAAATGTTTAGTTAAGCGAATAACTAAATGTCGATCACTAATAATCATTCACACAAAACATTGAATGGCAGTTTCCACTCAGGGAAACAATGCCATTGCCCAACGGGAAAAAAAAAAAAAACAGAAATGAAGTGCAGGGGGGGGGGGTTGCCCCCCCCCCCTAACTAAATATACCAACTCTGAGATCGCTCCACATTGAAGAAAGGGCAAACTCTGTGCAATGGCCAAATGACTTGTTTCCCTGCGTAGAAACTGACGTTTGCAGTTTTGTCTGTTCAATTATTAGTGATCGACGTTTAGTTATTATATTAACTAAACGTTCGATCAACTAATGTAGACCCATATTCTGTAATAATAGGAAGCAGAACAAAATAGAAATCAGTGCAAAAAGTCTCCTGCATTTAGCTTTCTGCAGTATGCACTAGAGGCCGCAGAAATTGCATGTGACACAAAATTACTGCTCGTAAATTGTAATGGCAAAGGGCTGTTACTTTTGTCTTTTTCTTTTTATATCTTCTTATTGGTTTTCAGTTCTATTAGCTAATGTCATAATTTTAATATGTTTAAATTCTTTGACCACATTGACATAAAGCAGAGCTTCGTTCCTATTATTTCCAGAATATGTCACCCTTCCTCCTCTCTGCCCATGTTCCAAATGTCTGTACTCCTCTTCCTTTATTACTGCTTCTGTTGCCTACTCTCCATGCTCCCTTGCTATAATTCCATAATTATGAGCTTTTTGCCAGTTCCCCTTCATCCTGTTCAGATTAGCCTCTTTGTCTTATGTTGTTTGATGATACTCTCAAACATTTCAGAGTTTGCTCATCTCCTTTACCTTCTAGTTTTTTGAAGTATAACTTTTAACACAGTCTGTGGTATTCATTTTAAAGATCCTTTATTATGTATTTATTTATTTAGAGTATTACAATATCATAGTCCTTGGCATTGTAAAAAATACAATAGTCAAACGTAAAACACTTGCTTGTAAATGGCAGTATTAGCAGATAAATAAAACATGCAATAATAATGTACAAAATAACATTTCGAAGTTTTCAAATACCAAATAAAGGATCAGATATTTTGCTAAGGCCATTAAAGAGTCCTATAAAGTTGGTCATGAATGGATAACGTAAAAGAGATCTCTGCTTCATATTTTCTAATTAGGTTGCAAAGTATAGCACTAAAATAAGTGAAACTAATTCAGCTGAAGGTCTCTAATCAAGTTTGTGGAACAGCAGGTAGCTCATTTCCTGATGATCTGAACAACAATCATAGAAGATGGAAGCCATAATTTTAGATAGTAATAAGTTTAAAGACATATCTTTTTGCAACCATCAGCCAGAGCAAATGTCATAGCCAGGCATGCTATGGCTCATCTGGAGAATGCCTGTTTACTACTTGGTATTTTACACCTGTTATATTCAGATATCACCCTCTGCTATCTTCATGTAAATGGCATTACAGTAGTCAAGGTGAAACTGAAACAGAGCATGAATCCCTGTCCCCATGTCTGATGGCTGTATAAAATGCTTTATCTTTGCTATATTTTTCCAAGTGGAAGTAATAAATGTTGAAAACAGATGACATCTGGTTCATAAATGCCAACACATTGTCAAGAACAAAACACAGATCACATTTGCTACAAAGAAACCGTGTAACCCAAAAAGGTGACTTGGAAAATGGAAAAGGGGTGCACATCATCTCTGAAAACCTTTACACCATTAAGCACCACTGGAATAGACTGAAATAACATAGAGTTGAGAATTAAAACTAGTTTATTAAACAATAAAAAAATCAGGATAAGTGCTTTCGTCCTTGTACACAGGACTTCTTCATTACAGTACGACTCACTATTGAAATGTTGGTACTCAAAATACTGAGTGCAGAAATGGTGAAAAAAAAGACAGAAAATCCAGAGAGAAGCAAATCTTTAAAATTACTCTTCTCCTTAAAATGACTTTTTTCAGGGGGCACCCCACTCCGGACTTATACATATCAACTCCAAGATCACCATACCTTGGAAAAAAAGAATATTCTGAGAAATTACATCTCAAACTTAGTATACGCAAGTCCAATCTTTAGGCCATTCACTCTCAGCATTTCGAGACTCGCTCTAGTGGGTCCTGACATTTTAAATGGTTACCAAACAGTACAGTTGTGTAAGTTGAACTTATCATAACAGTGGCTATATGGATTATATCCTGCCATGGCACTGTCCATGTGCCCAAACTAAAAAGCAGTTTGAGCTGAGTTGACTAAAAGACAAGTTTGGATGTAAAGCCCTTCAGAGTTTTCCTCCCAACAGAAAGATTGAGGGTGAACCCTGAAAGGACAATGCTAGAAAAAAATAAATAAATAAAGGTCCACACCCTGGCATAAAAACACATAAAAAAACAAGGGGGATGGAGGGAGGGAGCGGCTACTGCAGCAGTGATCATTTGAGCATCTACTGTTATGGTAAGTTCAACTTACATAACTGTACTATGTTCAGCATATTGATCACTACTGCAGTAACTTTAGCTATGTGGGTAGATTACAATAGCTAACTAGATGTGAGAGGTGGAAGGAAAAGAATCCATGAACCCCTGGAGAATGGTCCTAGCAAAGATTGATCTGAACATACATATATATAAATACGTACATAAATACATAAAAAGATGAATAGATGACCAAGCAGCAACTTCTAGAATATTTCTGAAATGCAACTCTTTCTAAAAAAGCCATGGATGAAGCCAAGGCACTGGAAGAGAGACCCTTGACCTTGCCTGGAATAGATTTGGTATTGTGAGTATAACAAAGGGTAATACATTTGGCAATAATTTGTAAATAGTCTGTTTTGACACAGTTTGTCTCTTATTCTTACATTCATAAGAAATAAACAATTGATCTAAAGATCAGAGAGATACAGTTCTGTCAAGATAGTACCTAAGTTCTCTTTGGGGGTCCCAGTCATGGGGTATCCTTTCTCCCTCATTTTAAGATTCAGTAAAGAAAATGATGAGATGGATAGTTTGGCTTAAAGTAAACTTGGATACAACTTTAGGCATAAAAGAAGGATTTGTTCTCAAAGAAACTATGTCCCTGTGGAAAATGAGGTAGGGCTGACTCACCATAACAGCTTCAAAACTTTCTTGCAGAGATCAGAGCAATCAGTAAAGCCGTTTTCCATGTTGAGAATCTCAGGTCAATCAGATTAGCTGGTTAAATGGAAGAAGAGTTAGCTTCTCTAACACAAAATTAAGATCCCAAGGAGGGGCCACCAGTTTACTTGGTGGCCTCTTATGCAAACCCCTTTCAAAAGCATTTTGTTAAGAGACTGTCTTAAAAGATGACCTATAAGCAGAAATGCTGAAATGGCTGTTAAATGAACCTTGATAGAGGAATAAGAAACACGATAGGATACTAACTCGTACAAATATTAAAAACCAGAGAACAAGTAATCCTGATTGTGTGCTGATTATATTGCTGGCACCAACTAGAAAACCGTTTCCATTTGCTAATATATGATTTTCTAGCAGCAGCTGCATGTCCTCAGTAAACAGGTGACTAGAAGGAAGGACTTTATTATCCAGGCAGTCAGTTGAAACTTATTGATGTCAGAGAGTATCTATCATCCAGACAGTCAGTTGAAACTTTTTGATGTCAGAGAGTATCAAACATGACTGTTCTTGTGAGAGTAGATACAGTTTGTGAGGAAAATTGTGGAAATGGCCCCTGGCCATTTCTGAAAGAAGGGAGAACCACAGTTGCCTGGGCCAGAAGGGAGTCACCACAATAATCTTGGCTGATTCCTTTTGAATCTTCAGAAGTACCCTGCATATTAAAACTCAAAAACATTAATTACTACTAAAACAACACTGCAGCCAGAATAAATTTAGCGCTTTCATCCCGTTTGTTACAGAACTTCTTCAGAATTACAAAATCCACCATTTACATCATTTCCTTTTATACCACAATTGTTTCGACATCATTTCCTACTAGTATTAATCCTTAAAAGGACATGTCAGTATAAAATTCACTCAACCAAACAATACTGTCACTTCCTTAACACAATGCCTGCTAATAAAAAACTATGTGTATAATGTAAACTTGTAATAATGTTCTTAATATAACTACATTGGCAATACATACAAACAAACATTAAATTTTATAACAAAAAAATTTAAAAATTAACATAATCTAAATAACTTTTGACAGAAACTTTGTCATTAATGCCAGGCGTTACATCAGCTCTTAAAAAGATTTGCCATTTTAATTCAATTTTTTCAAGATACCCTGCATATTAGTGGAAAGGGTGAAAAAGCATACAGGAACATTCCTGTCCAAGAAAAGTAAAGGTATCCATCTTCAAGGTCTTCATGCACAGAGTACTGGAACAGAAACTTGTCAGTTGATTGTTCAAAGAGGAAGCAAAAAGGCCTACTTGAGAAACCTCCCACAGATTGATCAAATGTTAGAAGACCCCCTGATCAAGTTTCTATTTGTGAGAGTCTGCCCTGTTCCTGCTCACCATGTTTGCCACACAGTTTTTCTCTAACAGAATGTAGGATGCCTGTAGACTGAAACTGTACTCTGAAGCCATATTCCAAGATAACATGGTTAGTATACAAAGGGGGTATGACCTGTTTCCCCCTTGCTTGTTGATGTACCACAAAACTGTGGTATGATCTGAAACCACTTTGAAGACGTGCTGGGGGCCAAAGATGGTCAGAGATTCGAGTATCTTGGACAGGTCAAGCATCTTCTAGATATTTATCTGGCTACATCTGTCCTTGGTGCCCCACACCCCTACACTTTTTTCTCTCCTGAAACTGCTCCACAAGCAAAGTCTGAAGTGTCTGTGGTTGCTGACTGCTTTGGAGCAGGGAGGGAGAAGGGTAGACTGGGATTTAAGGATATCTGTTTCCACAACTAAACACCAGCGCTAGGATTTGAAACGATAAAGGGTGTTAGTACTGGGAACTAAAGAGATTTCAGACACTATTGTATTTTTCTCATATGGAGTCTTGCCAAAGGTATCATGAGAATCACAGATGTCAGGACACCCAGAATCATGAGGTATTCCCATACAGTGACCAGAGTCAGAGTAAAAAAAAACCTTAGAAGCAGATCTAAATAAGGATATATTTTTCCCTGTGGAAGCCGAACTGAGATGTCTAGTTTACATACCAGGAGTACACTCCTGTGTGAGGGAGTCAAGAAAGACTTTTGACTGTTGTCTTATAATCCCAGCTTGTATAAGAGATCTGTCACCCAAGAGAGAGATTCTTATACTTGGAAAAAGACTCTGCAATAATAAGCAAGTTATATAAATATGGAAAAATGTGAATACCCTAGAGCCTGCAATGAGCTATAACTGGAGCTAGACATTTTGTGAACACTCCTGATGCAGTGGATAATCCAACAGTTAAGGTAGAAAACTGATAATGTGATCCACACATACAAAGCCATAACAAAAATGTTTGAAGTCTGGATGAATAGGGATTTGATGATAAACATAACATAAGCCAAGAATTACCAGGAAACTTGAAAGAGGAAGAAGAGGTAACGGGTTGTGAAGTGACAATTTTGAATTAGTGCACTAGTGTGAACAGGTTTAGGAAAGAAATATCCAAAAGTGGTCTCCAAGCATTATCTTTCTTTGGCACTGGGAATATCCTTGACTAAAACCCCTTTCTCACTTGAGAAGAATGAAATAGTTCTGTCATTCCTTTGACAGCATGAGAATGAGAAAAGGTGTAAACAAAAGAGTCTGATCTGCAGGATAAGGAATGACCCGCTGGAAAGGAGGAATTTCCTCCCATTACCATCTGTAATATTTATGAATGATATTCACAACTAATTTGTCTGACGCAAACTGTTGGCAAAGGAGAAAATGGAGATTAAGACTTTCTGAAAGAAAAAGGGGCCAAGGTGGGAGTGAGTCAGAAGGTATCTTGAATAGTCATTTAGACATATTGGACTGTCCTTGGTTTTTGGAGGTTAGAGACTTATTTTTGGAACTCCCTTGCCATTCCTTCTTAAATGTCAGTTTACTTGAATTTTGTTGGGGCTGTTTATTCTGTTTTCTGGCAAATATGGAAGAGGAGAAATAAAATCTATTGGACAATTTGGAAAAGGAAAGCTGAAACATCTTAGAAGTTCCTTGGATCAGCTTGCCCCTTTCATCACACTTTTTGATCACTTCTGCAGCAAAAAGGCTAAACACTAACTCTCTGTACAAAGGAGGATTTAAAATTTGATTTCAAACACCATCTGCAAACCTTCTTAAACCTTTACCAGTGGCCATAGTCCTGGAAGAAGTATCAAAAAAGTCATATACACATTGCAAACAATGAGTAGTGACCTGAGCAAAAGAAGAAACTAAGTTATTTAAAACAGATTTTTCCTCACAAGAAGAAACTGCAGAAAAAAAAACATCCCTCGTACTTTCACAAGTTGTCAGAATAAATTTTAACATATGAACGTAACAATTCAAAATTCTGAAAACCAAAGTTGTTGCAGTATACACTTTTCCTCATACCTGTCAATAATTTTCCCATCCTTGTCAGAAAGATTAGGACTGGAAATAACTATGTGCTTAGGAACAATGGGATGAACTATGGCTATAGCTACTGGGTCAGGTTTGGGAAGAGTGTATACAAATTTAAAAGACTAAGGAATTTTATACATCCTATCTGCCTTTATGGACTAACAGGAACATTGTGGCCAGTAGCCCACACATTCTCTAAAGCTGACTGAACAGGAGGAATGAGTGTAGCTTTTGAAAAATCCTTTTGCAAAAATTATAGTATTTTCTGAGGGACAGAGAAACCTCAGTGTTCTCCCACTGAAAACACTGGTACATTCCAGCAATAGTCTCACAGAAAAAGGACCCCCCCCCCATGGAGAGAATCAGAAACTGAGCTCTCCCCTGTGTCTGAATCAGATATCTGAGAAAAAAAAAACTGAATCCATCCCTGCATCTTCCTATTGAAATTCAGAATCTTGAATCTCTTCAGGGAATGAGGAATGCCTTTTTTTACCAGAAACTACTTTACAAGAAGGATCAATAGCGTGAATTAAACCCTGAGCCAGACCCAGTAAATTACTCCTGTATAAGCCTAGTATTTGGGCTAAGCTGCTCTCTGCCCACCAGCAGTTAGCAATGTCCTGTATAGATGTAAATGCTTTCAAGTTAAAATTTCCCTTAGAATAATTCTCTCTACAACCTTTTCCAGTCCCCTGCTGCTCTAGGAGCAGCTGAGTTGCACTCAGAGCAGCACCGCCTTATTGGATAGCTGAAGTCCACACTGAGTAGAGCACCCATTCTTCATCCATGTGCTATCATCCCAGTCCAGTTAACTACTACTCTTCTTTCAGGTTATACATATAGTAAAACACCTGAAACCATGGATAGGCACTTTCCTGCAATCTCTGTGGCCAGCCTGGTGGACATGGACATCCTGAGGCAATGTAACAATCATTTTATGTGAACTGACAACCACTTAATCCTGAAACAAACAAACACACTATGTGAGAGATGCAGTTGCACTATGAAAATGTAGACACAACTCTCCCATTCTGACAAATCAAATGACAGAGGTTATCAGCACACACAAATTTCCCTCTCTAAATAAGGTCTCAGTACATAAACCCGCGTATGCAGATGTACTCGCAAGTGACTTACCAAAACCTCAGAGACCTCCCATACACTGCCTTCAGAAACCACATGTAAACAAAACCAAGTCAACACCAACAACTAGACATAAAAATGCAGATCACAGTGTCTCCACAAACAAGCCCCTAAGTTGAAATACCACACAATGAAACATTTTGGTCATAGGAGGCTCCATCATGAGACACATGGACACTTCCCTCAGCAAATTGGATAAAGAGAGGGTTACAGTCAGTTGCCTATCAGGAGCCAGGATTCACCAGATCATGCAGGTACTCAGGTCACTCAACCACAAGTACAAGCATTACTCAGTCATAGTCCATGTGGGTGTGAATGACCTGAGACATACCTCAATAGTCAATATGAAAAGAGACACGATGGTCTCTCTGAATGCATGTCACAGGTGGGTATGATCCTTGCATTGAGCAGCATTCTACCCTCACCAAGAATGATACCACAACAGAAACAGACAGTGGTTGACTTTAATAATTGGCTTAGCTACTGGTGTCATTCCAAGGGGATCCAGTATTTTTCTGCCTGAGACGACATGATCAACACACTACTTTGCTTTGCCACAGATGGTCTGCACCCAGGATTGCCAGATTTCTAACAGGCCAGGTAGGAACAACCAAAAAAAAAAATGGTCTTTCACACTAAGTGAATACCAACAAAAAAAAACGTCTTTAATGTGGAACATCGCAGTTTCACATTAAACGCAACTAGCTCCATGTTTGGAGATTTTTGATTGGCCGGTATGCCGGTATACAAGCCACTCTTCTATTCAATGTGGAACATCAGCCAGTCCTGCATTAAATAGAAGAAGTTTCATTTTGCAATTTTTTTGACTGGCTCATATACCGGCTTACGGGCCAATCAAAAAAAAAAAACAAAGTGGACGCTGTTTTGCAGGAATTTTAACTGACAGTGCGGGACTCGGGATCGTGCTACTGATCCCGGGACAGTCCTGCTCAAATAGGGATGTCTGGCAACCCTGTCTGCACCTGTCGCTGCTAGGCTTTTGAATACTGGCCAAGGCATGAGCCACCTCCATAGTATCTTTTTCAGGCACTGCCAAACCAAGAGACCTACTAATATAACAAATTCTTTTAATGCCAAGCTTAAGGTACAACTGCTCAACAGTAGGAGTCTTAACAAGAACTGCAATCCCTGGAACCTCTCCTCTCCCTAGAGAATACTGATGTCTGTGCAGTTACAGAGACTTATTTCTAGGCTGTGGCAGGCAACCTGGGTGTGCAAGGCTACAATGCCTATCACACATTTAGACCACCCTCTGAAAAGAAAAAAAAAACAAAAGGAGGAGGTGTTTCCATCTACATAAAAAACAATCACATCTCAAGATTGATCAAGCAAAATGACTTGCTTGAGCTACTCCATGTCTAACTGACCATAGGCAAAATCCCCCACCACATCATCACTAGCCACAGGTTCCCAAACATGAACCATGAAAACCACTCTGCATACCTGAATTTACTACAATCACTTGCCATTCAGCCCAACACACTACTCCTGGTCAATTCTAACTACCCATCCATAAACTGGGAAACATACATGGTCACTAACATGCAGGCTCAGAGATTCCTGGATTTTGTCAATACAAACTCACTGGAGCAGCTGGTTTGCACTCCCACTATGGACTCAAATATCATTGGTATAGTACTCACAAACATGAAGAGGAGCATTGCACCCTGCCCCCCAGCATAATGTATACATTGGTAAGATTAGATCATAAATGAGTCTCCTTTGAAATAAATGTAATGGTAGAGCCCCCATCATACCCTGAAACCCTAAAGAATTTTTCCAACGCAAACTACCATCTATTAAGTGATAACTCAGGAAATTTTAAAGCTCCTTCTAACCCCAAAACATAAAGGCCTATACAGAAGTACACACAAATGCACTGTACAACCACTTAAACAATTACATAGAAACAGCAGCACCTGACCGAACTAAACCCAGATCTAGATGGCAAAACAAGTTAGCCTGGTAGACCTCTAGCATAAATAGATTATACAACAAAAGGAAGAAATTCCTGTCTAAAAGTAAGTGGGAGGGGACACAACAAAGAAAAGAAAATCTCTCATTAGTTTTAACAGGCAAATTAGGGAACTAGTCAAGTCTTCAGAAGCTAAATATGAGACAAAAATAGCCTTCCAAGCAAAGGATAACCAGAAAGCATTTTTTAGATATGTCTGCAGTCTCAAGAGAAACACTCAACCATGTGCTGAGTTGGCTGTAGAGGACACTACCTATACTCAGCCAGAAGAAATAGCAAACCTGCTGGCCGATAACTTCAGCTCAGATTTCACCCTTCATCACCTCTGGTCACTCCCCATAAATACCCCTATCATTCCCTTGTCTGTTGTCATAAAAGAACAGATCTTCACTGCACTCTCTAAAGCTAGAAACACAGCATCAGTGGGCCCTGCTGGAATCCCACAGCATCTATTAAATAGCTTGAAACATGACCTAACAGACCACACTCAGATCTCTATCCAACCACAGTCTGCAAACAGGCTTTGCCCCAGTAGAGAGAAGGACAGCAACAATCATTCATTTGCACAAACAGGGACCATCAACAAACCCAGGAAACTACCGACCCATAAGTCTGACTAGCCTCATATATAAGGCTATGGAAAGGATAAACATGGACCTGATTAACAATGACATAGGAAATCTCCAGACTCTAGACCCAACCTCGTTTGGTTTAGTCAAGGGCAGGTCCTGTCTGCTCAATATGGTGGACTTCTTTGAGAAGCTCACCAAGGCCATGGATGAGGGTAAGACAGTGCATACCATCTAACTTGACCTGGCCAAGGCATTTGATACAATACCCCATGTGATGACCCAGCACAGAACTAGTAATCAAGAAGCCTCAGTCCTCACCACCGGCAACAGTAGGGGACATCCACTGAGAAGATGACAAGTACACACACAGTATTTCCAGATGCAGCTCTCTGCATCAAGTGCAATTTCCCTTAAGAGCACACAGAGACCACAGTCAGTCCAGGGCTGGTTTCTCCCTCTTTCTCCAGATCCCCAATAAGATTCCCCACTGGTCAGCTATAGAGTTGAGATCTCAGCAGTGTGGCCAAACCAAGGCCGCCAGCACCCTCTCTGTCCAACCAGTGGTTAGTGTCCCTGCCCAAGTAAATGACATGCACACTCTTTGAGGTTTGATTTACATACACACACACACACACACACACACACACACACACACACACACACACACACACACACACACACACACACACACACACACACACACACACACACACACACAGACCTGGGAAAGGCTGGCACAGGTTTACTAGCTATACTCTGTTTTACCCAGACTATAAGGTAGTTATCACTGCCACCAGCCAACTCCTTATCAGCTACTTTAAGGCCCTTAACAAAGGGTGTCCAAGCTTACTGTGTAATTTTAATATTAACACAAATGGTAGTTTGATCAAAAGAAAGGCTATTAAGAGTGGCCCACAGAGTCACCAAATATATATGCAAGTACTCTCAAAACATAAATATCTCTAGACAGATCAGCCACAATGAAAGGTTTAAATATATTTAATAATAAATAATAAAAGAACAAGAAAATACTCAGTGTATATTCACACTGACATCAGAGTTCAAAACCACAGGAAATATGTAAAACAACATTGCAGAACAGTCTCAAATAAGTAAAGAAAAACATATAAACTATGCTTCACTATATTCCTGACTGAATCTTAGAAAATTACTATACCCTAGTTAACTTAGTTAAGAGCAAGGCAGATGTGGTAAATGGATCTTCTAGTTGTTGTCAGGTCAAAGACAGAATACAGAATGATGTCTCTCTCATAGACTTCTGAAATTAATATCTCCAATATTACTGCTGGGATAGATTGCAGAATGACATCATTCTTGTCATCTGACTCTATCCCAGATGAAACCCCCACTGCTAGAAGCTAGCAGTATTTAGCATCTACCTGTGAAAATACATAGACCTCAGATCTTTATCAGATGCTGGAAGTCATAGAACAATGAAATTCCTCCACATTTCAAGCCTAGTAATTATTTCACCTTAAAGACAATACAGAAAACTCCCTAGTACAGACATTATGCTGCTAGCTGCCATAAAGTAATTTAATTTCAGCTCTTTTTCTGAAATTTACTAAACCGAGGTTAACCGAAAAGACACAAAAAAACTAGACCGAGGTTAACCTCCTGTATCCCTGTTTCCACTGTTAAAATATATACATTTAAACAGTTAAAATAGTGAATGCACAGTTTTGTTCTTTTCCTGTAGGCACACTGTGGATCCATTTTAAACAGAAGCATTTTGCAAGTACTCCTTTTCAACACACGCCTGTACAAACAAGTTTGATATACACATAACATACAGTTCTAATACAGTTGTAACACAAGCATCTTATATAGATCATGTTGATATTCACAAATGACATATAATTATTTACAAAATTCCAGTTAGCTGGGTTGGCAGTATGTCCTTTCATCACACGCCATTTGGGTATTATAGATAAACTCACAAAATTGGCCATAAACCTCCACGTCACTAGATGGATAGCCAAGTGTCTCATGTAGAGGACACATGTTACTAAAGTGAGGGAATCCACATCCAGCAAAAGCCAGTCACCAGAGGAGTACTACAGGGTTCAGTGCTGGGCTCTCTCCTGTTTGGGATATACTTCTCAGATTTCAAGGAAAATGTAGATGACCTTTGGCTGACCAAGATAGCTGATGACTGCAATTTGGGAGAATTCATTGACTCCCTAATTGATGTTGACATCCTACAGAAATGCCTGATACAGACTAATGATTGGTGTCAGAGCTATTGCCTCAAACTAAATGCTATGAAGTGCATAATAATACCCTTTGGGAAATCAAATACCCCTGCAAATTATAACATTGAAAACACCATCTAAGAGTGGGCCCAGTGGTGAGAGATCTGGGAACGCATATAGATAGTAATCTGAACTTTGACCCCCATGTGTCCACTGTTCTGAGGAAGTCCTTCTATCTGGCTCAGCTTATAAGTAAGGGCATGACATCCAGATCTAAGGATGCCATAGTACCACTGTACTCAGCCCTCATCAGACTAATAATTGAGTACAATGCACCCTTTGGCATGTACCTCGCCAGGCTCATGCAACAGTTGTAGTGTCCTCAGAGGTTTCTCACCTAAAAAGTGCAAGGTTTAACCAACATGTCATATGTGGACAAATTAAGAGCCCTATCACTGTATTCAGTTTCCCAGTGATTACTAAGGGGTGATCTATGCCTGGCCTACAAGGCAGTCTCTGACCCAGCCCTGATGGAAATGTTGCATATTCACAAAACTAACTTCACGAGAGTTACCCACTCAAAGGATCTAAACCTGATCTCTGACATGAATAGATCATGCTGGAGAGACATATATGTGTCTCAGAGATTGACCCTCCTCTGGAACAGCCTTCCTATTTACATGAAGCAGAGACCTTCCCTGACCATCTTCAAATGCAATTTTGACCAATGGATGTGAAATTGCAAATTAACTCCTGGGATGGTGCCTATGTCCCTTACTGACAGAAGCAGTCTGTAAAGATTGTCAAAACTCCACTTGCTGACCCTTGTTATCTTTCCTCAAAGGATAGAAAATTGGGTAAAATCTGGGTAACACTGGCTAGGCTTATAAGGGCTCTTAAGTCATTAGCTTAGTAGTCCCCTATGAACCTATGAATCTAAATAAATTTGAGGAGGATTAGATACATGCTTAGTTTCCTGTTTATTTTGACAGGAAAATGGTCTATCTGTGTTACTAATGGCAGCAGCTGCTTCTGCAGAGATATGCACAGTATTCTGGAGTAATAGGGAAACCTCCTCTGTCCCTTCCCCTGGATTAACAAGAGGGGTTCTGCCTTGCCCACTGAGGGGACTCCAACAGCAGTAGATGAAGTTCCTAATCCCTTGTCAAGTGTAGTTGTAGGTGGTAAACCAGAGGGATACAGCATAAAAGATGAGTGGTCTGAGGTACAACAACTTGTCGCAGCAAAGTCACCCATCTATGGCTTGGGTAAATTGCTAACCTGCTGGGGTGGCAAAGCCTGTTTGCTTAACTTTTTCTTTTTGAGGTTGGAAGATGGACCGACCATGGGACCAGTAGTCTGTCTAATGGTCAATCTTAAAATGAAGTCTCTTTACCATGGAGAAAACAGCAAATGCCAATAAAACTACTAGTTCAGTTACTCTTTTTCACAGGGAAAACACAATAAAAACCACTGTCAAATGTTATAACAGTACCACCAAGGAAAAATAAACACAATTTCTCCAGAAAAATATGTTTTCAGTAAGTTGAAGCTACTTTTAAACTGACAGAAAAATAACAAGAACTCAATTTAAAAAGTAAGTTAAAGTCTCAAGACAGTCAATTAAAACAACACTCTTAGCATTAAAAAAACTTTCTTGAAGATGAAAGTAATAAAACAATAATTAATTTAAGAAAATGGAAGGTTTTCCCCCAAAGGGAAACACAAGCCAACCGTTGATCCTCAAAAGCCTCAAATGGTCATACTGTTCAGTGGCAGTAAATGGCTGAAGGGCTTTGCACCCAAACTTGTCTTTTATTCATCTCAGCTTCAGCTGCCTGACAGTGTTGGTGCATGGAAGGTGTCCTGAAGGTTTGGAAGCTGGCCAGCCATTATATCCTTGGCAGGATATAACCCATATAGCTAAGGCTACTGCAGCAGTGATCAATATGATGAGCATAGATGATGTGCACTATAATAACCTCAGTCATATCTGGGTTGACATCTGGACTAAAACAAACTTCAAACAATGTTTCAAGGGTGAAAAGTCTGACACAGAATTTTGAGAGAGTAGAGGTAAAGCTGCATATCATCAACATATAACTGATTAGAGGTCTCTTAAATATGACCTCTCTGGGTGGCAACATTTACCTGGTGAAAAAAACAAAGCACCAGAATCAAGCCCTTTGTTGCCTCTCATTAGCCCTTCTCTTAGACAGCAGAAATTCCATATCATTTCCACCTTTTTCCTCAAATACCTGCACCATTCCTTCAACCCTACCTTCTGAGCTCTCCTGTTCCTTATATTGTCACAAAACATCTGCTTCCTGTATCCTTACAAATGTATCTCCATCATTTCCAGCATCTCCCATTTATTTGTTTTATTCCTCATTTTTCCGTATCACTGGGGTATAAAAGCAAAAGTGAACTGTTGCAACTTGCTGCATTCATAATCGGCCAAACCTATGCAGCCTCTGATTATAATCCATACATCCTGCTATTTTTTCCTCTTCCACTTATAGCTCTCTTATATTCTCATTTACATATCAGATCACTAGCGCATCTTTATTCTACCCTATCACATGCTTACATAACATTCTTGTAATTATTTGCTTTAACAATATCCATTTAATCAACAGTTAAACAACCTCAGCCATCCATTTCATGTTTTCTTCCTTTTGTTTCCATTACATTTCAACATGTCCTGTGGTTGCATTTCATACTGTCATTAGTCTTTCCTTTCTGAGGCCCATCCTTATTCATCCTCTTCAAATTATCTTTATTCTCATTTTCTTCACTTATTCACCCTTATTATAGGTACGTAAGTAGCTAGTAGGCATGTAGTCTAGGAGATCATTAATTAGCTTAGCCCAAATTCCCAACTGCCCCAGAGCACTATCTGATTGAGTGACTTGCTCAAGGTCACATGGTCACATACCAAATGGAGGTTGAAAGATGTAAACCCTGTACCACTAACACAGCAGCACATTAGCAAGTTAAGTTTTAGTATTCTGCGCTATCCGCCATACTAAAATTTCCAGATAATTCTCTAAACCTAATACTGTGTTTTTGAATGACAACTGTAGGACCTAAAGCTACAATCTTCTGATCCAAAGTCAGATGTCTTGTCCATTAGGTTTTATTATGTGACCAACCTTTTTACCCTTATGCCTTAAGGACATACTTCCTAGGCTTTTTTCTTTCTTTCCTCTCATTTCTATCCTCCAAGCTGCCTTCTTCTTCATTCCCTCTCCCAACATCTATCCTCTTATATTCTTGCACTCACTCTGAGGAGCACATCCTCTCTTCCTTAAGTATGAAATCGCCTACACCCAGTTTCTCACCATGCCCTCTTTTCACCGACTTCTTCTGTGCTAGTTCCATCTTCTTCATTCCTATACTCCACTGACTTATAAAAACTAGGAGATGCTTCTAGAAACTTGTTTCATGCAATTCCCTTTCTTCTCTTACCCTTTCATTCTAATTCTGGATAATCTTGGCTGTTTGTGATCCCAAAGATACTCCTATAAATATTTTATACTCCTGACACTTCTCTACCTTTGGGGGGGGGAATCTCCAAGTGCAGGCCTTCCAGATGATGAGGTATTATTAACATCCCTTCATAGAGATGATGTGGACACCTGTGTAATATTGGGATGTATGGACCCAAGTTCTGGGGGTTGCCAAATCTCTTAGGGAGAATAACCAGAACAGTATCATTGCCACATTTGCAATATACAGCAACACTAACTGTATAGGCTATAGGGAAAGGACAAATGCCAAAAAAATATGTTCCTTACAAGTCCATCAGGCATTTACGTACAAAGGAATTCTGGCACAGGCATTTGCATGCATCCTATCTGCATATCTCTAATTGCCATTTGCTGGTACACCACAGAGTCTCGTGTTGCAAGGGTAGTCAGATCTACTGTTATGTCTTGTGTTGGGTCTGCTAACGATGCTGGCACACACATTGAATAACAGTTCCAAGATAAACTGAGACTGTCTCCCTCCCTCGTAGCTGGTCCTTTTTCATTATCCCAGATGAAAATGTAGCCTGACCCACACTTAATACATGGGATGCACAGCATGGGTACACACCATCCTTGTCAAGGAGAGTGGGCTGCTTTGTGCCTCAGTGCATAGGGACATAGCTGTCTCATTTAACATCTGGTGTCACTCTCTGATGCAAAGCCCCTGTGATTAGGTTGAGAAGCCAAAAAAAAAAAAAAAAAAAGAAAAAAGCAAGGTCAGTATATTGTTCTGGTGCGCCTTCCCTAAGGAAGAGTGCCAAGTCCTAACATCCTTTTGCTATACTGCCCATCCACATACACGATTAACGAAGAAAAAAAAAAGCAAATGTATCTGCTGATTTGCTGATTGCACTCGCTAACACCTTGCACCTAGGGTTGTTGCCCCCATAGCCCTACTCTAGTTATGTTTCTGCAGTGCACCACCCCTGCTTCCCTCAGGGGTGCAGTACCAGATGTGTACAATGCATATAATGCAAGGGATTTCCAATGCATCTAATGCAAGGGGTTTCCAGTGCATCTAATGCAAGGGGTTTCCAACATTATCTAGTAACACATCCAGCAGTGCCACATGAGATAAATGAACAGACATCCAGGATTAGAATCCATTAACACGCTACAATTACCCATACCAACATGGGGAATGCTGGTGTGTTTTGTGACTTCTGTGAGGATACCACCCTACAGTGCCAATGTTTCCAGAAGACAACGGAGTGCAGGGATGATGCCATAACAGATCTCATGAGCTCTGTGGTGGCACACATTGGTGTCATGTCCACTTCCATATGGAAGAAAGCAAGTGTCACAGTCATAGCCCTGTATGGCATGAGCCTTATAAAGATGAGACCATGTGCATATGAAGAGTAGCCACCATTACAGGAAGAATATTTTGCATTTGTGATATCATGAATATCCTGCTCTACCACCCCACATCATGAGATGATGTGGCACAGAGCCTTCAGAAGCAGGACACCTCAGGAACAGACCCAGTAAGGTCCTGTTCCACCAGTATTGCAAAATCAGTGTCAAAGGGAGCTTCTAGTCCTGCCAAATCCAACCAGTGCAGGGCCAATAAAGCATGGTTGTATACTACCTTATCAGGCCTGCCCACAGAGTAAACTATCTATGACACAATTGTCCCTCCTCCACCCATGTCTACATATTCATTGAGTTGTAATCCCCTCCACCCCTGCCATGCAAGGCTACAATGCCTTCCACACATTCAGACCTCAAAACAACCATCAAAGAACCAAATGCGGAGGTGTAGCCATCTTCATTAAAGACAGATACACCTGAAGACTGGTCAAGCAGTATGACTCTTTAGAGCTACTCCAAGTCCAACTAACTGTATGTAAAACCCCCTTCCATATCATTGTTTGCTATCGGTCCCCCACCATGAACCACGAGAACCACTCTGTCTACCTGGACCTACATGAGTCACTCACTATACAGCCAAACACCTTGGTCATGGGTGATTTCAACTATCCTTTAATTGATTGGGAGTCATATATAAGCACAACCACACTCATCCTAAGGTTCCTGGACTTTGCTAATACAAATGCTGCAGAGCAGATAGTCTGCACCCCCACAAGGGGCGAATGTCTTAGAATTAGTACTCACCAACATAGGGGGTCACTGCACTACCCCCTGCATGTTGCCCTCCCTGGTAAGGTCTGATCATAAATCAGTGTCGTTCAAAGTAACAATAATATCTGTCCACCCTCCCCAAGAGTGAAAAGTTTGAAAAATTTCTCCAAAGCAAACTATAGCTTCCTAATTGATGGCATAAATAGTTTCAAACCCTCTGCTACCACATCAACAATGACTCCTATACAGTGGTGTACACAAAGGCCCTGTATAAACACCTATACAAATGTATAGACTCGGTTGTACCTGAACGGATCAAAACAAGGTCCACACAAAAAAACAAGCCACCCTGAGGGACATCAAGCATAAATAGATTATACAACAAGAGGAAGAAACTAATGTCTAAGAACAAGAGGGATCTGCAGAGGAAGGACATCCTCCACAGCTTGAACAAGCAAATTAGCTATCTTGTAAAGTCCTCTAAAGCCAATTATAAAGCTAAACTAGCAACCCTAGCTAAGGATGATCAAAAGGCATTCTTTAGCTATGTCAGAAATCTGAAAGGGAAGACCCAGCTTTGTGCCAAACTAGTAGTGGATGGTACCACTTATACTGACCCTGAAAACATCATCAACCTGCTAGCAGACAGATTTGGCACAAACATCACTCCTCCCCCGTCCCCACCAGACATACCCCAAAGCATAGCTGTCATCAGCCCTCTACCTAGTGTCTCCAAAGAGCAGGTCATAACTGCACTCTCCATGGCCAAAAACACAGCCTCTATGGGACTGGATAACATCCTAGGCTGCATACTAAATGGTCTAAAACAGGACCTAGCAGAACTACTTGGCACTCTCTTCAACCACAGTTTAAGTACTGGCCTTGTCCAGCAGAGTGGAGAACAGCAACAGTAATTCCTTTGCACAAAGCGGGTCCATCAACTGATCCTGGGAACTATAGACCCATAAGCTTAACCAGCCTTATCTACATGGCCATGGAGAGAATCACATGGACCTTATCAACAAAGACATAGGTAACCTTCAAACTCTTGCCCAATCCAATTTGGCTTCGTTAAGGGTAGATCATACTTCTTAAACCTGGTGGACTTCTTCAACAAAGTCTCCAAGCTCCAGAGGAAGGCAAACAGTACAAACAGCATATCTTGACTTAGCCAAGGGTTTTGGCACAATCCTCCACTCAGGCATCATTGAGAAACTCAAAGGAAGTTAACCTATATGTCCACTAGATGGATAGCCAACTGGCTCACCAACAGAGCACACACAGTCAAAGTTGTTGATTCCATTTTTGCCAGAAGACCAGTTACTGGTTGTGTACCTAAAGTACCTGTGCTGGGCCCCCTACTGTTTGGAATTTATTTCTTAGAAGTCCAGGTGAAAATAGATGGCCTGTGGCTTACCAAGTTTGCCGATGACTGCAAAATGGCTGCAATCATTGAGTCCCCCAATGATGCTGACATACTACAAAAGAGGCTTACACAGACAAAGCCATGAACTTAAACTAAAGACAAAAAATGCATTATCATCCCTTTTGGCAAAGGGGAAGTCCCTGCAAATTACAATATTAATAGTACCCCACTTAGCTCAAACCCTGTGTTAAGAGATTTGGGAACACAGGTTGATAGCAAACTTAACTTTGATCACCATGTGTCCACAGTGGTAAGGAAGGCCTTCTACATTTCACATCTCATAATTAAGGGCACCGCATCCAGAGCTAAGGATATTATAACTCCTCTGTACTCATCCCTCGTCAGACCACTAATAGAGTACAACGCTCTCTTCTATATGCACCTCACCAGACACCTGCAGCTGCTGGAGACATCTCAGAGGTTTTTCACCAAGAAAATTCAAGGCCTTCAAAACATGACCTACATGGACAGACTGAAGTCCTTGTCACTGTACTCCATATTTTATAGGCTGCTGAGAGGTGACTTGTGCCTGGCCTACAGAGCAGTCTCAGATCCTGAACTAATGGAAATATTGCACATCTGCAAGCCAAATGGAAAAGATTGACTTCCTCTAGGGATCTTAACCTAGCCTGCAACATTAACAGGATTTGCTGGAGAGACAGATATGTCTCCCAGAGATTGCCCCTTCTCTGGAATAAACTCCCAATTCACATAAAACAGAGCTCCTTAATGACCCTATTTAAGCATAAATTAGACAACTGGATGGGAGACAGTAAATCTACCCTGGGGGTGTCACTTATGTCCCTCTTGGATAAGGGCAGTTGGTGCTGATCTTAGACTTGCACTGCAAATATAGATCATACAATTAGGTCAATAAGGGAACAAGGGTATAACATGACTAGGCTTATTTAGACACTAGGGCCAATAGCCTAGTAACCTCCTATGAACCTATAAATGTTGGAAAATATTCATATTAATGCTATCACCATCATTGCCAGAAAGGAAACTGTTTAATCACATGATCAAGCAGTTCATATGTTCAAAGGTAAGTACTGCTAGGTGGCCTTGTGGACCATTTTAAGCCTAGATATATGTTACTCCTAGAAAGAATAACTGGGATCATACCAAGGATAACTGGGCAGCACAGTGGCACAGCAGATAGCATTGTCACCTCAGAGCAAGTGGTTCAACAGTTCAATTCTTAGCTGGGGTGTCTTTTATGTGGAGTCTGCATGTCCTTCATGTGTTCACGAGGGTTACCTCCAGGTGCTTGGTTTTCCTCCAGGTGCTACAGTTTCCTTTCACATTCCAAAGACATACAGTAGGTGGATTGTACTCTCTAGATTGGCCTTAGGTTTGAGTGTGCATGAGAGTGTGTGCAAAGGAAGAACTACAGTGGAAGGGGTATTCAACAAGTGGTGTAAACCTTGGCTCTAGATGATTGCCACTGTTGAAGTGACACCTGACATCATGTGGGAAAAAGGGATAATGGATGGATGGATGGATGGATGGATGGATGGATACCATGGATAATTCAGTCCTTAAATTCTTCAAATTTAACTCTGTATTAAGGAATACAACATGTAAGTGCTATTTTAATACTTTACTGTTGGTATAACTGTAAGGTCTTTAGAATAGGAGTTATCCGAGATATGTATATAAAGTCTCCTCCCAAAATCAAAATCCCTTTAATGCTTTCTAATGAAACATTCAAGTAATTTTTAGCAAATTTTGTTCCAAGACCTGAAACCCAATGTATATGTCTGAAAATGTAAATAACATATTTTTAAATTCTAAAATTAGTATTTTAAAACATACCCATACTGTCACTCTACATAAAGGTTACCTCAGACATTATAATTCACACAGGAAATACTGAGTGTATAATTAACTTACAATCCTTCAGCCTGGGTCATGGCCAAAAGATGCTTAGACTAATTTGGGTTTCAAAGTAAATAAATAACTAAATAAACCAAATAAATAAATAAATATATAAGTAAGTTAATCAATAAATAAATGGCTAAATAAATCAGATAAATAAATGTGTAAGCAAGTGGTAAACAGATAAGTAAATTACAAAATGGCAGTTATGCTAAGGGTCTAAGGCCACAGAATTTGTTCTAATGAAAAGAATTTTAGCATTCTATCATAAAATTCCAATAAACCTTTCTTAATTTCTACATCCACTGAATGCTTTGCTACAGGATCTGTTGTATTTGTCATGAATAATTCCCATCTTTTTTAAATGACACACAGTTACCTGACCCCAAAACAGCTAAAGCCTCGGGAGATTGCTCTTCAAAACAGTGACACTCCCAAGGTTGCAATAAACAAAGATATTTTTTTACAATGAGGCAAAACTCCTATACCCTAGCTGTCACACCCTAAATATATTACACTTAGATATTTGTAGCAGCAGCAGCATGAGCAAGCCAGGACCAGCACTACTCCTCCTCCTCCTAGGGCTGGTATTCCCATCTTCTCTGCCTGCTCCCTCATGTGCCTGGGCCACTAATTAATCATGTGTTACCTGGATACCTGGATCATACTCAGGTTTTACCATCTCTTGGTACTGATAACGGCATATGATTTTGGTAAAATGGTGATTAAGAGGTGGTATTAAGAGGTGGTATAATTGCCATTTTTAGCTAGAAAAAACAATTCCTCGACAAGTCAAGAAACACTACCCTTTGGAACCTAAATGGCATTTCCATGCAATAAACATACCATACAGTTAGAAAATATGCATGAGGAGTACTTGGGAACTGGAAAAAAACGACATTCCTTACCCATAACTTCAAGATGTATTGCATGTTAGGAGATCCCAGCTGTACCACAACAAGCACTCTCAGAAGTGTGTATCTATAATGATGGAGCAGGTCAATTGTTATACTTTTTTAATGTAAATTACCTCAGTTGCACACTTCAAGTAGCCAGAGATCATTTACCAGAATCAACTACCCCAGCAAAAATTATTGGAGTGTTACAAATAATATTCACAAGAAACACTTCAGCAGAATGCATTACTAATAATAATGGACCATGGATTACCTCTACCAAGTTCAAAATCTTTGAAAAATAAAACAGTATGAAATGCTTCCCATTTTCTTTCCACTCTTCAGCCACGGATGGGTTATCAGAAAGGTTGTCGGAAATTTAAAGAAGTTGTTACACTTCAAGCCCTCATCTTGACCCTTTCTGACACATGACAGACCAAGTCAAATTAAAGTTCAGACCATTGAATCATTGATTCAATATCTGCAATGCTGCTTCTAAAATACAACGTGGATTCTTGCAGGGCTTATTGAAGCCAACTAAACATTTTATCACTGAAAAGTATGTGCCAGCATATGACTACACGGCTGCTGAAGTGCATTCATGTTGAGCAGTCTTAAGAACAAGACCTGTGTTGTACACTGTTGATAACAGCAAATGCACACAGATCAGATATGAAAAAGTCATATTCCAAGATGACCTGACCCTCACTGTAATAAGAATGAGCTTTGTTAGAATGCAGTATGGCCAAAGGTGTACCCCTAAGGGAAATGGACGGCACATTGCATTTCCTTGGGAGGATGCTAAAGAAGTTCCACACCTAAAACAAGAACAGACAACTATTATCATAAACCAAGAAGAATGAATGACCACTACCATCTCTAAATATGGGAGGATAAGTCTTCATCTTCTGGGTTGGTAAACATCAGTGCTTATGCAGCAAAAACCAAGATGAAGTACTCAGCATCAATAGTGGATACACGGTCATTAAAGAACACTTCATTGTTGACATAGGTTCCCAGATCCCTGACTATAGGATCAATTTTCAAGGGTGTGTTGTGAAAACGATAGTTATAATGGAAATCATGCTTGTTGAAGGATACTATTAAAACATTTCTTGACATTTAGTTTTAATCCATTACTTTGGTACTAGATATTTGTTTGGAAAATGCCCAATTGGAAGATCTTGGTGTCATCTGGGGAGTTTACAGTCATCTGCAAATTTGGTCATCCATAAAACCTTAGCATTTATTTTGACCTCTGAGAAGTAAAGGCCATGGAGGAATGCCATTATTAAGCTTTACTATGGCTTCATGCATTATTTATAGAATAACTAAATGTAATGATCTGCTAGAGAAACACAACAATCTCCTTTCTTAAAACTAGTCCTGAACATAACATAGTAGCCAGAGAATAAGGGATATGCCTGGTATATAAAATTAAAATGCATAAAGTAGCTCTGCAGAATGAATGGTAGAATTGGTTAGGGGAAACTGGAGAGGAGTACTGCCTAATGGTCTGAGTCACATGGATTAATGTCATGCACAGTAAACTAAATGATGAAGGAGTATAGTTATAAATGAAAATGTTCTATTTCATTTCTTACCATGGTTGTTGACAGGATAAACAGCTAAGCAATATTCTTTATTCACTGAAAGAACACCAGACTTTTACTATGAAAAAGTGCTTTTTTCTCAGACAAACATGGTGAAAATGCATAATTAGAGACTGGTTACAGTTGCCCAAAGGAAAGAGAAGCCTGCATTAATCATGTCATTAGTCTGAGGCTAGATTTGACCACCATAGAGTAGGCAGTCTGGGTCAGCTGCAGTGTTGCAGCAGTTAGCTTTGTAACCTCACAGCAGGAGGTTCTCTGGTTCAATTCTCAGCTGGAGCTCCTTCTGTGTGGAGTCTGCATGTCCTCCCTGCAGTCAAGTGAGTTTTAAAAACATGCAGGTAGGTGCATGCGTGTATGTGTGTGCCTTCTGTGAAGGTTAGGTGCCAGGCCGGCAACTCAACACTGTAAAAACACCACTGCCAATCAATCTGCGTACCTGTGATCCACTGTGGTGACCCCTAATCGGGAAAAGCCGAAAGAAAGACTAGGTAGTCTGGAAAGCTGTTCAGTTGTGCGCATGCAACAAATCATATTTAAAGTTGAATAATTTGAGATTACGAGTCTACATTTCTCCTGGAAATAGCTTAGCAGGACGCCTGGTTGGGTTTCTGCAATATATAACTTCAACAGCTAATTCCACAAGTAGGGTATGCAGTGCAAATTAATAAGACACAGAATATCAGGTATAAGAACAGAGAGAAATGTACATAAGAAACATTTCTTCCTTGCTCCCACCACAACAAAAGGTGCTATAGCTGAACTTCAAATAATTTTAGCTTTTTAACAAAGTTCAACTGAGGGTCAGTAAGAATGAACTGAAAAGGCTCAAGAGTAAATTGTTAAGCAAAGGTGATAACCAGCCACGCATACATTAAAAAGTAATGTACACAAACCAGAATTCCATTAGTCTGGTTCACTGGGCTTAAGACCTAAGGTTGCACAACACTGACAAAAGTAACTGTGGACAGTTTTCTTCTTGAGAAATGACATGCCATTCCACTTCATAGACAAGGGGTTCAAGACCTTTCACATATCATCCCTATCATTGTGTTTACACACATGCACACACACACACACACACACACACACACACACACACACACACACACACACACACACACGCGCGCGCGCAGTCTGTTATGGCATACTGTGGTTATAATGCAAAAGAACTTTATTCCCTCTTCAGACAGTTGAATTTGAATGTATCTCCCTGTAATTATTTTTGCTCTATTTATTTTGCAGCTCAATATTTTGTACTGCAGCCCAAGTCTGAAGAATAAACCAAATAATCATAACAGGTTGGTAAATCCTACTTTGTCATATTTGCCTGTAAGAACTGGAACAACATTCTAATAAATGTTCATCATATTAAATAAAAAAAAAATCAGACAGCTTCTTAGTACCAAAACTTCTTGATTTTCTACTTTTAAATTGTTCTAGTTATGAAACAAAGAGGTGAAACACTCTTAGAACTCAGTCAGCAATTGAACCAGAGGCAAGTGACGATGGGCAGTCCTTCCAGAAGGGGTAATGCTGACCAGAGAGTGCCCTATAAATTTGTTAACATATATATATATATATATATATATATATATATATATATATATATATATATACATGTCTAAAAGAAATTCCAGTGCATCACCTTTATTGTGAAGATCTAACACTGCATATTAAAAATCTTTCTTTCATTTAACTGAAATATCTAGGTCTTTGTGGTAAAGCTTAGGTACCGAAGTTCCTATTGGACACATATGTATGCTTTTTGATCCTATAAGCTCATTGCCATGTAAATATGGAAAATTATTAGATACCTTGAAATATAATTTATAGGACAATATTAATTTGCATGTGATATTGAACAACTGTAACAATATTTAAGATTTCAGACTACCCGCCCCATCTTCAGGTTATTAAACATTATTTTCTCATATGAATATTTGGAATATTAACATTTAATGAAACAATGGGAGCAAGACAAAGTGGACTGCCCTCATAAATGAGTTGTAGTTCTGATACATTGCTTAGAGACAGTAGCAATATTTTATCAGTCAGTGAATCAAGCAAATCTGGGATGAAATCCAGCAAATGTTATCATCTGATGTAACAAAGGATTCAACCAGCAGCTTTATATTCATGATTTTGAAGTAGGAGTCACAGAATGAAAAACATTTAGCTGTTGCATGACAGGACTATTTTTGTAAGTGGGTAGTAGTTCCAATGCAGAAAATGTCAGGAGTTTGCATGTAAGACTCAGAACTTGGCCATCTAAAGGAATCTTGGGAAAGGATAATGAATCAGCTATGACAACATTCAGTGCATGCTATATCCCAAGTAATGACTGAGGCTACTTACAGACACTGAGTGGATAAAAGCTGCACCACTTGTCTATCAGAGCAGACACTGCAGGATGAGGGCTGGTAGGGAGAAAGAGCAGGTGGCATTTGTGTGTGCATCAGAGAAATGTGGAGCACATCAGATTTTTATACTGCAAATTTACAGACCATGTAACTCCTTTCTCACAGCGGACAGCTCATTTTCGTATCTTCTTATTAAGTTAGTGGGAGTACTTAATGGTTTACAGAATTTGTTCTGATATTGGATTGAAGTGATTCTTCCATACATTTTACATGATGTGGGATATCTAGTCGGAAAGTATAAAGTATGTTTTTTTGCAATGAGACAACCAACAGACAACTTACTGCAATACTAGAGCCAATGGACACCCTTGTTACAAATGATGTACTCAAAAGTCAAGATGTTTTGTTCCTGTCTTATGACTAGAAGGCTCTGAGTTTTTTTTTCACAATTTGATAAAACAAGAGATTATTCATCATGATTTTAATGAATGATGTAAATACAAAATGAAGCTAAACTTTATAAAGACTGACTTGCAGACACTCTGATAAAAATAATTTAGAGATAACGCCTTCAGATAAAGGGTGATACTGTTATTATGTGCTGTGTCTGTTATACCCAAATGTATTACAGAATTCTGGAAGTTAAGAAGACTGTGCATGCTGGAGTCAGAATCGTATGAGTGAAGTCCAAGAACATCAAGGTCAGTTGTTAAATTACAGGCTGGAACAACTTTTCTAACAACAAAACTGCCACAAAACAATGCTAAAATGTCCATGATTGACATTCCCCCGGATTTACTAATCTTCCGTGTAAGACTAGATTAGTCTTACACGGAAGTGCCAGTGTAAGAGTATGAATGCAGCGCACCATGCATATTAATGAGGGTGCACTGCCTCAACTCTAAAGCTTACACGGAGCGTGGATGAGTGTAGGGGGTGTGTCGGACTGCCGAGCAGTCCAAAAATCAACACCCCTGCAATGAAGAAACGCCGCAATTCCGAGTCCACTCACGTGTACAATGTAACACTACACTCCTCCATATGTTAAACAACTGACAAAATAAAAAATACAAAGAATTATATATTTTTACTTCCGATATAGCTGCCCATATTTGCGCGGGTTTGTGCGGGTTTGCCCATTGCTTAGCTACAGTTAGCAGCTTAGACACCAGAAGAGGATAATAAGAAAAATATATGCAAATTAAGCAAAATAGCGATAGCGTAGTGGTTAGAGCCTTCGCACAAAGAGGAGGCATTCCCGGTTCGAGTCCCACTACTGCACGTTCCATTTTCTGTGGGAAATCTGTATACAAAAATATTTCCTGACATTTTTTATGTATAAGTTTTGTAAAAAGCATTGAAATGTTAAATGTAGTAGTGAACAAATTATATATATATATATATATATATATATATATATATATATATATATATATGAAGGTGAAATGGTTATGCATTCCGAAGCATGAGTACCCTATTTTAAGCAATATAAAGCACTGCTAAGCACATTTTACCATTATTGAGCATATTTAAATACTATTGCGCATAGCTGCGCACCGCGCTAGCCAGCTCAACCACAATGTATTTGCGGGTAGCTGTGCACTGCGCTAACCAGCGCAACATCGGGCAATGTCGGGCAAAGTTAAGCAAAGTCAGTTAAACACGCTCACATCTCCTTTACTGTACCTTAACCAGTCAGGTCTAGCTAGCAGGAAAATAAAAAGCAGTGACAGGGCTCGAACTCAGGATACTGTGCACTATAGTCACAGCACTTAACCACTAAGCCATGACAGAATTTCACAAACATGCACTTTCAACAGACACATATCTATCAAATAAATTTTAAACATTGCCAACATCAGCTAAGCAGGCGTGCCTAGAGCTGAGTTTTTCCAAAACTGCCCAATCACAAATAAGTGCGAGAAATGAGGCCTATTTAAGCTCCACAGGTGAGAATACTTGCTATAACTGGTTGTAGCTTCCTTCTGCAGTCAGCATGGCTGGTGTTGGTGAAGGCACTCGATTTAGAGCACAACGCTGGGGCATCCAGGAGTCAAAAGTAATGGTTTGGCTCCTTGTCCACAATCATGAGGAAAGACTCCTGCATTCTACAAATAGTAGTGTTGTATTAAGCGGTGTCACCCCACACTTGGGTAGGTCCATATAACATGGATGAAGGGAGTGCCAGTATCTTGTATGCATACGTATAGCCCTCAACTGTTGGTTCATGGCCAGCATGTACAGATTAATCTGGCACATGAGTAGCTTGGTATTGTGTTCCCCAGAAATGTCACTGTGCTGCCAGAAATATAGGGAGCTGTTAACATATAACTGATACTTTCACCTGAACATATCTAGATAATTATATGAAAGTAGATCTGTCAGTGTACCATCTTAGCAGTAGTGTGTGTGTGAGCAACTCTCAAAATATGTTGCAGTAACATCTGCATCTTGGACAGTTTGTATGTAAGATACAGCTCATGTATATAATGATCTAGCAAAATCCAATTGCACAATATAAGGACATTGGGTAGTGTAATAATACGTGTAAGGGACATATAATTGCAGTTAATAGGAATGTAGTGAAAACTAGAAGGATATATAAGTTGTTAATTGAGCTATCTTTTCCCACCCTACTGTATGTGCATAAAAATGCAATTCCACATCTCAGTCGGTATGTCTAATCTCAAAACATTTGTTGGGACATATGTCCTATTGGTTTATAAATATTTGCATTTATTTCTATGCATGTGCCCTGTTAAAATACCACAATATTTGTGGCCTGCTACCATCAATTCAACCTGCATGCTGTTGTAATGTCCACTAATGTTCTATATATGCATGTGTTATGCTTGCTTTTCAACTGTTGAAAATCTGGTGTGTTGGTTTAATGGGAATACTTCTGCATGCTGTTATACCTAATTGGGAATGCTGTTGACTGTTACTAACCCATATCTTTATTAAACTCACCAAAACATAGTTTGTATGGGAAGGCTAGACCCAGCGGACCCACCTGTCCCACCTCAACTGGCCATGGCACCTGGCACCAGCAGATCTGGTGCCTAGCCTGGGACCTCCTCCTCCATTTGCCCTGTGCCACCTTTGGGTGGAAGTGCTGCAGGGGATGGGGCTCAGCCCCCCCCATGCAAGTGTGGGTGGAAGGGTACCTATCACCCTTCGAATGGTCCGGGCTGTGGTGCATAGAGAGATTGAATGTTCTGTTGCAAAACCTCTACACCAGCTTGAGGCCCGAGTGGTGCAACTCCCGGGTCAGCCTGCCCCTCCTACACAGCCCCCAGCACAGCCACCCTCTGGGTTGTGAAGGTGCAGTGGTGACTGCCCATGGGTGGGGATCTCAGTCCCACTGTTTCCATTAGGGGGCTCATGGGCTTGTGATTTCCAAACATCCCTCCCCGTCAAAGGTGTTCACCCACCACATGTGTCATATACTGCCCCTGTATGCATCTTGTTTGTCTTGTCTGTTTACCTCCCCATCCTACCTCCCCAAATATACCTACTCCCCCTACCCCACATTCCACTCTCACCTGAAAAAAAGAAAAAGGGCAATCTGCTCCCAAAAAAAAAACTACACCCCATGCATAGCTGCCCATTTTGCACACATGTCCACTGGACACATGAAATGTTATTTAATTGGCATTACAACATATTTTGTTGTCCTCACCCCTCTCTCAGGAGTTGAAGGGTTCATATCTATCTCCAAATTTATTGCATATGCACAGCTGTTGCTGTTGAAGAAATGGGCAGCTATGGACCTTCCCTACATATGTCTTGCACATCCCAAGCTATTTTCCATACTGTCTTTCCCTCTTTGTGCCCCTTTTCACCACTTTCCTATCTCCCTATTTTTCTTTTCTTTCAAAGAAATTAGCACGGGGGTGAGCAGGAGTAAGCACTATTAAGCAGTAGTGAGCGGGTCTGTGCAGGTTTGCGCTTATTTGCGCTTGGCTAAGCAATGCGCAGCATTGCGCAAACCCACTTACAACTGCTTAAAAGTGCCTTAGTCACTCTGTATGTGAGGGCCCTTGTTCTGCTCAGGAGCAAAATAAAACACCTCTGTAAGTCTCCAACCCCGGACCTTGCACACACTACACAACATGAAGTACCACTAAGCCATGGTAGATATACATCAAGTTGGTGCTTAAATAATTATATCATGCATCAGAATGAGTGAATGTAAAGGAAAATTAGGAATACCATACATACCACACAACTTGTTCTGTGGATGTTGTCCAACAGTTGTTGTGGGATTACATTACATGACTGTAATAAGAGAAGCAGCCATTCTAGTAGAAATAATGTTACGCCATCACTTTACAACCCCACACAATATCACAGCAGGACAAACACTGGCATATCTGTTTAGGACAGAGGCCATACCTCCCAACTGTCCCTAATTTTCAGGGATGTCCCTGATTTTGACACAAATTTTAGCTCTGTCCCTCTGAATCCCTCGTAAAACTACTGACTTTGGGCAGAATGGTGGTGAATTACACTTAATGAATAATGACAATAATTAAGAGTTAGACACTTCTTTTACTTCAGAAAAGGTGTATTAATTCATATGCTCTGATTCTCTCAATGTTTCAACTTAATGGCACTAATATTTTAAAGGTGCCCCTGATTGTCACTGACTTTTTCTTGACTTTTCCCTGAGTCTGTTCAAATGTGTACCTGATTGGTTGAGAGGTCTGGCAGAGGCAGAAACACAGAGGCATATTAGCCTTTCTGCTGTTACACACTGTACAAATAGCTTTGGAAGGAGTTTCGGAAGCATACCCTTATGTAGGAATACAACACTGAAATACAAATGGATGTAGCCATGTACTGGTAGCAAACAACTGTAAGAATTCCATTGCTCTATTGCTGAAAAGACCTGTGTGGTGCACAGACAAAAAATAACAGGCTATTCTCTAGCTATCATGTGGATAGGTCCACAGTTGGGAGATATGCAGACAGACTACTTGCCTTGATAAACTAACATGTACACAGCAACCCTGTAAGTCCTGCAAGATATAATCTACACATTACTACTTACACTCTATGTACTTCTGCAACCCTACCCAAATGTAGAATATACCTGTGTGTGCAGGGTCTACCAAGGATGTAGGTACGCATACTCACAGTACTGAAATGTTTCCAGTTTTTCTGAGCAGCTTGTGCTAATGTCAACACTAAAAAAGCACAATCTGTTTAGAACTGAGTAAATGAATATTCACAGTATAGCAGTTCACAAACAATTCTTGTGCCAAAGGAATACATCTCTATAACTGGCTTTGTATGGCAGTTAATTGTAACAGTTGAAAAGAAAGTACATCTTTCCCTGTATCTTGGGGTAGCATTTTGAGGGGTGAGTAGATTTCTGGAAACAGCAACATTAGGTCTGAGTACAAAATATAAATATCTGGCTACACCCCTGGCTTCTGATATAAGAACTATACCAACCTTCTGTCTTAAACAATGATGTCCACACCAAACAAGGATGATCTCCATCTTGGAAAGCTGAAAGGGCCACGCCTACATGAGTCAGCAATTTATGGTACTGAGTTGCTATGACAGTGACTACTGCAATTACTACACAGCAGGCTGCATGCAATTAGCAAATGGTGGCCACTAATTGGTGCAGAGGCCATCACATGCTCATGTGCAAATTCCTACAAAAGCAGGCTGCAATCTCTGCCAACAAACTCGATCACTATATTGCAGAGACTGACAGAGAGAGAGACAGAGAGAGAGAGAGAGAGAGACAGAGAAAAGGAAAAATAAATATTACCAAATTATACAAAGGAAAGGTATGTGACACATATGTATTTACTGGCATGTAGTAGATGTTATTGAAGAATAGTCTACATAACGTGAAACATTCATATGTGGCAGCAGTACGTCTTTATGCACAGATGTTCTGCTTAACTACTGTTATGGACAATACTGTGTGTACCTGTGGGCAGTGGGACATACCTGTGGAATGTCTAGCTCAGCATTAAATGTCAAAGATCTGATACATGTTATCTGTGTTCTGTACAGTAGTGTGGCCAATGGCTGTTGGGGGGATTAGCGCCAACATTATATAAACATGGGTGTGACAGAACAACACATGCATGATAGTCATATTATAGGGAAACTTAGCATTGGCAACTGCTTTAGTAGTCTAGTATGCTTATCTAGCATCTGTTGCCATATATACCCCCTAATGTTAGTCTGTGTTCATATGTGACACCTGTTTGTGTTGCAGCAAGGCCCAACAGTTCAGTTGTGAAGTCCATGGACTTACGACAGTGTGGACCATGTGTGTGTATACCACACACATACAGAGAAATATATATGTGTCATATATATTCACATCTGTATATGTGCATAGAGCAGGGGATATATTGCAACTGTTTGCGAAGGGGGAGATATATATGTTGGTGAAGGTTAGTATGCGCATATTTGTATGTAGGTTTTAGTGTGTGACAAACAAGACAGCATACAGTGCTGGTATATGACATGTGATGGTTAAACACTGTGGGTGGTTTGTTCAGTTTGCAATGTTGAAGCCAGTAAGGCCTGCTAAAGCTACCTGGGCTGTGAACACCTTCAATGCATTTATCCCAAGACTGTGAGATTTTATTACATTACTGTACACCTTACATCCTTTGTATAATTGATATTCTCACTATGAAAGGTGAAATATATATGTGCCTACATATATGTATATGCAGACAAATGGATGTGTATATATACATATATATATATATATATATATATATATATATATATATATATATATATATATATATATATATATATATATATTATATATATATATATATATATATATATATATATATATATATATATGTATATATGTATATACCCATACACACCTACATCTACTTGTTGCAACATATTCTCTGTACTGTTGACTGACTGTGATGGTCAATATGTTTGTGAATACATCAAAAATATGTATCTGTGGAATAGCTTAGTGGGAAACTGTTTATGTTATGGTATTATGGGCCCTTGCTTTGATCCTAGCAAAAGCTGTGCATTCTGTTGCTAGGCAGAACAAGTGCTATTGCATACAGTGTGATTAAGTCCCTTGGTTTTAACTAGGGTGTGTCATTGGAGACTAAAGCATTACATCTATGATTATTGATTGGTACCAATGTTGAATGCAAATCCTGTGTGTACTGTAGTGCTAACTGAAGCTCTGGGCCTGTACAGCAAAGTATGGTGTATATACACATTGCTTGCATCCACTGTTTTGTGTGGTCCCTGTGGTCATCACAAATTACATTTCTCAAGATTAAGGTTGTGTAAGTACTGACACACAGTACTGTATAGTACACACTGAAAGCTTATCTGGGTTGTCATATCTTTGTGTCCTGTAATTATGTCTGATGTGTGTGTGGGTATGTCTGTAACATGTTCTTTGACATATGTGTGGTAATACATATAACTGTGTATCTAGCAACATTCATAGTGTATTACAGCAGTATGTGACCTATATTCCCAATTGTGCACATATTTTGGCCATGAGTTTGGCATTAACAAGTTGTGTGGTATAATAGTAATACATTTACCGGACCTTACACTGATTGTGATGGATGATATATTTCTTTACACATCAGCTTGATATATATCTGCTGTGGCTAGGTGGTGCATCGTGTTGCATACAGTGTGCCAGGTACTCTTGTATAGTCTTATATAGTGATTTTATTTTGTTGCTGTGCAGAACATGGTTCATTAGATAGAGAGTGAGCAAGGCACTTTCAAGCAGTTGTGGGATGAGCAGTGATAAGTGGCAGTTACAGTGTTTCACTCTTGGTTAGCTTATAGGTTGCTATATATAGCAGTTCAGTGATATCTGTACTGTATAATATTAAATGTGCCATATGACTTGCTCAGACATATTTTTGTATTTATGTCTTCCAGGGATCATGGCCCACCACAGGAACCTGAGTTACAGTAGTGGTGAAGATGATATAATTACTAGCAGTATGATTCAGCACTACCATCTCATGTTCTCACGAACCAGCCAGGACTAGCAGGAGCGTACTGCAATGTGGCAAGAGGTTGTCCGCAGGGTCAATGAGGTAGGCCTGCATAACCGGACATATGAGCAGGTACGCCACCACTGCAGTGATCTTCTCAGACATGTCCGTCAGTGTGCCGCTGATGTGTGTAGACAACAGCTTGCAACAGGGGGGTGGTGTTAATACCCATCCTCCCTCACCAGAGTGGAGGAGCTGCTCATGAGCCTGGTGGCACTTGCCCAACAATAACAGCAACAGACATACACCATGATGGAGGTTGGAGCCACCCAGCAAGCACACATGGAGCATGCAGGTAACATGGCATATCAGTAGAGTACTGTTATCTGTATTGGTAGATCATGCATATGTGAGATGTGGACTGTGTCATTCAAAGATGTGGAGCCTGTTGTTGTGCAATACTGATCATTTGGAACATAATCTGTAGCCCTGTAAATGTAAACTGTTGTTGTACTGTAAGATTGCAAACACACAGTAGCAATGCCACAGTTGTGGCCACTGACAAACTGTCTCATTTCTATGTAGGTCCCTCTGGGGTGACATCAAGGCAGCGGACAGATGCTGGTGACTGTGTTCTACATTTATTATTGTAAATAAAAAGTGCATGTCATAGTTAAGGTGTAGGCCATGTACACATGTAACACACCTACTCATAATGCATGCTGTGCATGTTTGGTGTAAGAGCACGCACATCTCACTAATGTGATTAGCTGCCAAAAACACATGCAATACCCAGAACATCTCAAACAAATGTGGCTAGACTGTAGTGACCATTGGATAGGCACAGTTGATACTCAACATGCACATAACATACATATCTATGTCATACACAGAGCATTTTAACATGTTACACATAAAGGATTCCCAAACCCTCTGTGAAGACACACTCCAGTATCCAAAATCTCATCCACACATTACACATAATATACCTGAGGGTTAGAGGCCTATCCTGGGGCATTTAAACACTCTGCAACACACTACACGTTCATGTCACGGAATGCTCCTCATTGGCCTCCTTACAAACTCAAGTAACAACTGGTTGTGAAATGCTGACTTTAGCCAAGGTAGTACAGTTCTGGCACAGCATGATTAGTGCTGGTTTGTGAAACATTTGTAGCCTTGAGTGACCACCTGATGCTTCATGATGATGGCCTATGGTACTATACCCCATCCAGTTACTGTAACCACAGTACTACACATAGCTGTCATTGCTACACACCATAATGATGTGTGTGTGCACACATACGCACCTCTAAACAGTATGCATACCAATCACCATTTGCACAACTGACACATATATGTCTTGTGATGCTATTGAATGGCTAGGTCATATGATACATATTGGGTATGTGTAGTGTTTAAATATGCAGTTGTGTTTTAGCATGCCATGTCATGGATGAGACTGGCATGTCCACAATATGATCTACACTCACCATAAGTACCATACATTGGGTATGTGGCCGAATGTTATTCCATCAATTATCCATGCACCACTGATGATGTTGTGTGAATATGCATCATGCATGTGCTAAAAATGTGTCCACAATTATTTGCTAAAGACACAGAGGCTGTAATCAGCATTGGATACCTATCTGACACGCAGATACACATCCAGCAATGGTATGTACACCTGTGAGTTATGGTGCTCAGTACATCACAGGGTTATGAATACCTGCACAGCAATGTTGTGTCCATGTATGCACTGTGTTCTAGGGGGAGAGCCATCACCTAATAACAAAACACATGCATCAAAGCCATGTATACTGTTAGTAACAAGGACTGACTACACTTGCACTGCATGCTGTTGAGCAAAACATGTCCTGCATGCTGACATGTGTGATATGACTGTTTTGCTTGTGATACTGTACCCGACCATCACCTGCTATTGTGTATGTTCTGTAATTGCTGGTGTTGTGTGTGTCTGCTTTCGGGAGGAGTGTAGTTTTGTGTGTTTGTGTGTGTGTGTGTGTGTGTGTGTGTGTGTGTGTGTGTGTGTGTGTGTGTGTGTGTGTGTGTGTGTGCATGTGTGCATGTGTGCATGTGTGCATGTGCGCATGTGCGCATGTGCGCATGTGCGCATGTGTGCATGTGTGCATGTGTGCATGTGGTCAGAAGTCATTCAGGTCTTAAAGTGTGTTTCCCGTTTTCCTCTCACAGGTGGCGAGGTGGGGCTGGTTCAGTACAGCAGGGAACCTGATGTCACTGAGACAGACAGTGATGATGAGGATAGGTGTGTTGAAGCACAGGCAGGTTTGTCAGGGTCTGTTGTTGGGCCACCAATTGACAGTACACAAGTCTCCACCCCATCCATGCACACAGTCATACTGCCTGTACATCCATCATACCATTGCCATTAGCTGAAGGACAGTGTATGGTTGGCACTGGCCAGGACAGTGTGGTATCTATGGCACATGTATCAGGACACAGCAGCCATAGCCAAATGTCTGGAATGATATGACATAGGCAGATGCCCAGGGGTTCTTGTCAGAGCACTGCTGGTCATTATGCCCCTGGCAGACGTGCCACACCTCTTTCTACCACACGCATGTTCCAGGCTGTCATGGAGGCACAGACACAGATGGAACTGTACACCAGACAGGGGCTAAGGGCACAGAGGGCTTATTACACCTCTGTAAATGACAGTATCCATGACCTAGCAGGTGCCATACGCAACTACACTGAGATCATTGATAGACATTGGGGTGAGACATTGGATGTCCTCCACAATGTCATGTCCATGTGTCAAGACAGTGCGGGACGATTAAGATGTTGATGTGGGATGTATGCCAACAACATCATCAGCTGGAGGTCACTGTGGACATCCAGCAAGTCACAGCCGCTCCCGTAGTGCCAGTACCAGCCCCAGCAATGTTGGGGGGGTGTCCATAGACCGTCCTAGCAGACCACATGCACGTGGCTCTGGCCATTCCCAGCAGGGACCTAGATCCAGTGGACATATGTCAACCTCTTCGGATAGTACCCAATCTGGATTAGTACCTAATACTGTCTGTAGCACCCCTGCCAGGCACAGGTTCCGTATCTGTGGCCAGAGACAGTGATTTGTAAAGCCTGCCAGGTACAGTCTGTAGCTGTCTCACAAATCCCCGTATATGGCAGCCACATGGTGGAACTGTGTGCATGCAGACACACACAAAGAAACCTGAAACCTTGGGCAAACACATACCAGCACACATGACATCAACATTGCCCCTTAACAGTACTCATGGCCCTCACACACACATGTCGATTGTATAGCTCAGTGTAGGCCTCTGGCAAACCAACAACACACCCTGTGCATGTGATGAGACCTGTGCCACCTCCTGTCATCTGTAACATTGATGCAGGAACAGGCTAACATGGTGCTGATGCACAGGGTGACTTTAATAAAGTAGAGCAATGGTTGGATGTGTAGCATGTTGTCAGCAGTAAAGTGTAATGATATCCTTGAAGGTGTAGCTGAGAAGGCATGATGCATTAAAGCTGTAATTAGCAATGTTGTATTGTTTTCACCAGTGTTTATTCCTATTGTGTTTTATTTGCCCATGTGCCACTTGGCTGATGTGTGTAGTTGTGTCAGCATGCGTTATACAGTGGACAGTAAGTATGGGGTGTGTGCAACACACGTTTGCAGGTGTCCATTTGTGAACATGGTGGAGGTGCACTGTCTGCATGTGCATGCATATTGGACACATGGGTAGGGTGACATGCCCTGTATTGGCCAGTGTTAACACTCCATAGTTTCTATTGCTGGCCAGTATGCATAGTACTACACACATTTTGGAACTTGAGTACGCATGTGTGTGTATGACACGGGTTGACACTGTGCTGTGGGTGATGCTGTTGTTGCTATCTGTCATTGGTTTGCATTACTAAGGTTAACACTGTCCTAGCTGCATAATCCTTTAGTAATGCACACTGTTCACCTACAGGGTTGCATGGACCGTGCTATCACAAACACAAGAAATTCTCACTTATACAGTAAAAGTGCATTAGTCTCATGGACCCCTGCCATAAACTAAATATATAATAGAAGGTGTGAAGTTGTACCAAAAAAAAGTTACATACCAAGAAGGGATAACCACTCTGGTCAGTATAATTGGGAAAATACAAGCCCTCATTAAACATACAAGGCAAGCTTCAAAATACAAAATGGCAAGGATTCCAAAGACAACACTAAAGCTTTCTTTAGTGTTGTTTATAATCTACAGGGGAAATCTCAGATTGGGTCACAGTTAATGTAAATGGTCACAAAGTACACTTACTGACTGACATTACCAATTTCTTGTCAGACAGTTTGAATGGGGATTTCACCACCCTGTCGTTACACAAGGGCCACATTTCCAGACCTGAAGAATGTAAAACCTAATGATTCAGACACTCTAGTTAAAACATCTCTTTACCACAGTCCAAACCATAGTGGCAATGGTACTGGACAGTGTCCCTGGCTGTGTCATACACAAGCTGACATAGGAAGTCACCACTCACCTAAACACTCTGTCCAGATGCAGCCTCTATACAAGATACATACTTGTGGAATGATGCACGGTAATGGTGTTCACAGTCCACAAGGGTTGAGCTACAACATCTTCTTCTTCTTCTCCTTTTGGATGCTCCCATTAGAGGTCAGCAGAGTAGCTCATTTGTTTCCATTTCTTCCTGCCCTCTACATCTTGCGCTGTTACACCATCCACCTGCATGGCCTCTCTCACCACAGCCATAAACCTCATCTTAGCCATTCCTCTTTTCCTGTTACCTGGCGGCTTCATCCTTAGCATCTATTTCACAATATACTCTGCATCCCTCCTCAGCACATGTACAAACCAACTTAATCCTGCCTATCTGGCTTGGTCTACTAACCTTCAATCCTGGGCTGACCCTCTAATATACTTATTCCTAATCCTGTCCACCCTCGTCACACCCAGTGCAAATGTTAACATAAATTGATTAAGGGTAGAACTACAACAGATCCTGGAATCTCTCACCCTATAAGCTAGACAAATGTTATCTGGAAGGCTATGGAGCACAGCATTATGGAACTCATTAACAGAGACATTATGAACCTACAAACACTGCACCATACCCACTTAGGTTCTCTAAAGTCCAGATCACGGCTCCTACACCTAGTAGACTTCAAGCCAATTAACAAGGCTATAGGTGAGGAAGAGGAGGTCCACACAGCCAAGCTATAGCTCACGAGCAATTCATACCCATCCCACATTCTGGTATTATACATAACCTCAACAGACTGACCATAAACAATTGTTAGATGATGGATTGACAACTGATGCACAGATGTAGGACACACAGTAACATTTGCAGCCTCCATGTACAATTCTATGCCAGTAACAAGTGGTATTCACCTGCACTCAGTCCTGGGACCACTCCTGTTTGGCATATAGCTTTCTTAGGTGCAAGCAAACACAGTAGGGATATGTCTGCCCACGTTTGATGAAAATGCATACTGTGGGCTATATTTTATTCTCCAGATGACACACACATCCTCCAAAAGGGTATCATAGAGACAGATACCTGGTGTCAAACTCATGCTGTAAAGCTATAAGCCAAAGAAAGCATAGTTATCCACTTTTAGAAAACAAAGTATCCCCAGAGTACCACATAGGTAGTAGCCCCCAAAATGTGGAACAGGTACTAATGTATACATAGAACCATGTGTTTAGTCATCTCTCCTTTGATAATCACATTACCAAAGGGTTTTGGGAATCCATCTGTGGAGCACATAAGCAATAAAGGGTTTGCATGCAGATCCACAGAGGTTGTTGCACACCTATAATGATTAGTCATCTTTGCCAGACTTTGCTTGCTTTGGAACAGGATTCAAATATACCTCAAGCATAAACTTTCACTCACACTCTTCAATAGAAACCGTGATGAGTGGATGTGAAACAGAAGACGTAGCCCAGGGATCATTGCAGTGGCTAAGCTTGTCACGAGCATACAGAAGTGACCTAAGGTCTGAAAAGCACCAGCATGCTCTGGCAAAGATAACAGATGCTTTCAAGGAGAAAGCAGGGTACCCACCTATGAAATAATTTAGGTCACATATATGTATATGGCTTTGACCCACCGCTACCTTACATGTGGAATGCACATACAGTTGTCATTGTGATATGTCATACACTAGAAAAATCAAAACCCACTCCACATTGACCAACAGTGTCACACACACCTGGAACACACACACACACACAGTCAACAAGTGCATGATTCAAACTCCTTCTTAACTACATTATGATACTGCAGCAGTACGCATTTACACAACGCACTATACACATTACTGGGATTTCACTTTTCCACAAGTATATTTGTAGGATGGTGACATCATCAGATTTGACAAAGATGAGTATACCACTTATAAGGAGTGTGAGTAGTCTCCAAAAAGATTGCTTCTCCCACGGAGATACACACACTCACAGTTGTCAAGTGTAGGAATCAAACCCCTACCTAACTACATTATGATGCTGCAGCAGTATGCATTTACATGACGTGCTATATACATTACTGGAATTTCACTTTTCCACAGATATATTTGTAGGATGGTGACATCATCAGACTTGACAACGATGAGTATACCACTTTTAAGGGGTGTGAGTACTCTCCAAAAAGGTTGCTCTTCCCCAAGGAAACACACACAGTTGGCAATTGCAAGAATCAAACCCCTACCTAACTACATCATGACACTACAGCAGTACATATTTACACGACGTACTATACACATTACTGGGATTTCACCTTTCCACAGGTATATTTGTAGGATGATAACATCATCAGACTTGACAAAAATGAGTATACCACTTTTAAGGGGTGTGAGTAGTCTCCAAAAATGTTGCTCTCTCCCCAGGGAGAGACAGACAGACACACACACACACACACACACACATAGTTGGCAAGTACGGGGTTCTTAATCCAAACTAAGTACGTCTTTACACTTCAGCAAGCAATATGGAGTTACGGGGTGCAATACAGACATTACTTGCTGACAGTTTGCCCAAAGGTTTTTTTCACATTTGCTAAACTCAGCAGGCTTATCATACTAGGTGTATTGTAAGTGTATTGTATGCATAGGCCATAACCATATCATATATGGGTTGATGCACCACATGCTGGCACACACAGGGTCAAACCGGTGGCTAAGCTCTGTCAACCCAATATTGGACAATACAGTCAAGAGGAGTAGGGTCATACAACCACAACACCAACAGTCTCACATAGACCTACAATATAAGCACCAGCAAAACACACACATAAATACACATTACCATACTCCGGTCCGCTAATGCTTGGTAGTGGATTTTTACGTGCCGAGTTACCAGCCCTGACGCACAACCTTCAACGAAGGCAGGCTCATTCACGCATGCCTCCACACAGAAGACGCTCTAGCTGAGAATCAACGGGACAATGTCTTGCTGTGAGGTGATAACGCTACCACAGCACCACTACCGTGGGACATTACCATACTCGGAGAATAAAAATATTAATCTAAAAAAGAGAGAGTGTCCTCCTAAGCAGACAAGCAAGCAACATGCACCTCCAAGCACACACCAGAAAACACATAATACACCAAAGCAGTGTGCCTCACAACAGGCGCTAAGACAAAACAACATACCCAAAACACTAGTAATAGGTGACTCCATAGTCAGGCACACAGATGTTCTACTCACTCGGCTGGACAAGGGGAAGGTTACTGACAGTTGTCTGTCAGGTGCTATGATCCGCCACATAACACAAGCACTTACATCACTCCAGAACAGGTACATATATGACGTGTTCTTTGTACATGTCAGTGTGAATGATCTGAGACATACCTCCCAGGACAACATGACAAGAGATATATAGTAGCTCTATGATCATGTAGCCCAGGCTGGTATGACCCTGACCTTGAGTAGCATCTTACCTTCACCTACAGGATACTGCAATATAACAGAAAGACAATAAACGTCAACAATTGGCTGAGCTTCTGGTGTCATTCAAAGGGGATCCAGTATCTGTCTGCCTGTGATGACATGATAGACAAGCCTCGTTACTTCGCTACAGATGGTTTGCACCTGTCGCCCCTATGCTTCTAAATACTGGCCAGGGCTCTTGCTGTCCCCATATTACGTTTTTAGGCAAGGCTCAAAGGTTCATAGCTTCATAGGTTCATAGGTAGATACTAGACTATCAGCCCTGGAGCCTATACAAGCCCAGACAAAAAAGGTACCCTGGCTTTTGCCACCCAAGAAATTTATTTTCCTGTGCCACTGTCAAGCAGAGACACAGAAGTGATCCCCGGGGCGAATTTCCTATTTCCCATCCAATCATCAAGATTTTTCTTGAAGAGTGCTAATGAGGAGCTTTGTTTGATATAGATAGGTAGTTTATTCTAGAGTAGGGGAAGTCTCTGGGACAGGAATCTATCCCTCCGGCATGTTCTGTTTATTGTGGTGACAATGTTTAGGTCCCTAGAGCGTGTAGCTCAGAGGGATTGAGATTTCTTTAAGTGAAGCATGTCCAACAGCTCTGGGTTTGACATAGCTTTGTATGTTAGGCAGAGATCACCTCTGAGTAGGCGATATGCGACGGAGTAAAGCTGGAGATTTTTTGAGACAGTCTGTGTAGGGCATGTGTTTGAGGCCGGTAATCCTCTTTGTGAGGTATTTCTGTGGCCTTTCCAGTTGTTGTAAATGTCTTGTGAGGTACATACCAAAAGGGGCGTTGTACTCTATAATGGGTCTAATGAGTGAACAATGACCTCTTTTTTTCTGCATGAGAAACCTTTTGTGATGAGGTGTGCCACGTAGAAGGATTTCCTGACTACTGTGGCGATGTGATTATCAAAGGAGAGACTACTGTCCACCTGTGTCCCAAGGTCTCTTATCACACTTTCGATGTTAAGTATACTACCGCCTATGTTGTAGTTCATGGGTACAGAGTTTTTACCAAAGGGGATGACAATGCACATTTTGGCATTGAGCTTGAGGCCATGGCTTTAACACTAGGCATCTGTCTCAGTGAGGCCCTTTTGTAGGATGTCCACATCATTAGTAGTTTCAATTATGGCTCCTAGTTTGCAGTCATATGTAAACTTCATTAGCCAAAGACCTTCTGTGTTAGCCTGTACTTCAGGGAAGTAGATACCAAACAGGACAGGACCCAGGACTGAACCCTGTGGTACTCCACTTGTCACTGGTCTGAAGTCGTATTTGGAGTCTGCTACTTTCACAGTGTGGGTTCTGTCAGTGAGCCAATTGGCAACCCATCTTGTGACATAGGGATTTATATCTAGTTTAGTGAGTTTATCTATAATTCCAGAGTGGGGGATGGTGTTGAAAGCCTTGGCAAGATCTAGATAGGCTGTGTGAACCACCTTACCTTTGTCTACGGCTTTGGTGACTGCTTCAAAGAAGTCTATCAGGTTTAGGAGACATGATCTGCCTTTTACAAACCCAAACTGGTTGGGGTCTAGAGTTTGGAGATTACCAATGTCTTTGTTTATAAGTTCCATGATGATACGTTCCATGGCCTTGCAGACCAGGCTCATCAGGCTAATGGGGCGCTAGTTCCCGGGGTCTGTGGTGGCTCCTCCCTTGTGTAGTGGGATAACTGTTAATGTGTGCCATTCAGCAGGCAGAAAGCCTGAGGTGAGGCTATGATTGAACATGGTACTTAGGTGTGGTGCAAGTTCATTCTGTAGTTCATGTAGAACGCAGCCTGGGATGTTGTCTGGTCCCATGGATGCTGTGTTCCTGGCTTTGGAGAGTGTGGTTTTTACCTGTGCAGCCGTGATTACAGGAACTTTGCATTCTTCCGGTATAGAGATGGGCTCTTTAATGGGTGAGAGGGGGGTAAAGTTAGCACTGAACCTATCTGCCAGGATGTTGGTAATATCAGTTGGGTCTGTATATTTAGTGCCATTGTGCTGTAACTCAGAGCAGATCTGAGTGTTGCCATTGAGATTCTTGACATAGCTATAGAATGCTTTGTGGTTGTCTTTAGAATCAGTGGCAATTTTGTTTTCCTAACTAGCTTTGGAGGATTTTATCAGGGATCGCAGCTTCTTACTGAGGCTGACCAGGGAGCTCCTCCACTCATGGGATTTTACTCTCTTTTGCAACAGTTTCTTCCTTCTGTTGTACAGTTTGTTTATGACAGGGGACCACCAGATTGGCTTCCTTTTTTTGGAGGATAGCATCTTGGTTCTGTTTGGGATAGCACGATCCATGCACTCATGTAACTGCTTATAAAGTGCAATTGTGTAGGATTAAGTAGTCGTAACTGTAATGTCTATCTGCATGGGTGTCATGAAGTTCAACACTTCTGTCTTAAGAAGCATGAAGTTGGCTTTGGAGAAAATTTTTAACATAGTTTCCTTAATGGGGGATGGGGGCAGAATGTGGATATGTAGGGTAATTAGCTTATGGTTGTTTCGGACCAATGAGGTGTTGACTTCAGGTGTGGAACACCGGTCACTCAGGACAAACCAAACCCTGTAACCAACACAAATACCACAAAGTGAGCTAAATACTACTCATTGCCAGAAGTCTCAGCCTCCAAATGCACACACTCGAGGCACTTCTAAGTATGGAGAGTAATGATATCTGTGCAGTAACAGAAACCTAGTTCAAGGCTTCAGAGAGCACACCAGCACTACCAGGATACTACTCATTCCATACCTTCCAGCATCAAAACCTGGATCATAGCACATAGGGTAGGGATGTATCCATATTCATCAAGGATACCTACACCTCTCTCTACATCCTCTCTACAGGATATGTACCCATAGAATGTTGCACAGCAATGTTCTTCCCACTCCACAGAGGTAGGGCCACAAAAGACTCTTGGCATTCATGCTCTATGAGCCTGACGAGTCTAATCTGCAAGGCAACGGAGTCAATCATAATGGAAGTCAACAATAAAGATATTGGGAACCTTCACACAGTTGAGCACACCCACTTTGGCTTCGAAAAATGCAGATCACGCCTCCTGAACTGGGTGGATTTCTTTGAGACAATTAACCAGGCTACAGATGATTGAAAGGAGCGCCACACAGCCTACCTATACCTCGCTAAGGCCTTTGACACCATTCTCCAGTCAGATATCATAGATGAACTCACCAACCTGGGCATAAATCCATACAACACAAGATGGATTGCGAACTGGCTCCCAGATAGATCCCAGAAATTAAGAGTTGCTGGCTACATGTCAGACTCTAAACTGGTAACAACTGGTGTCCTACAGGGTTCAGTCCTGGGGCCTCTCCTGTTTGGTATAGACTTCTCAAAAGTACATGCCAACACAGGAGGGTTGTGGTTGTCTAAGTTTGCTGGGAACTGTAAAGTGTTTGCCATAATAGATTCCCCGGATGACACAAATATTCTCCAGAAGGGACTTTATGAGACAGATATGTGGTATCAGAATCATGGCCTCAAGCTCAATATGAAAGAATGCATAGTAATCCCCTTTGGGAAAAACAAAGTACCCACAAACTACTACATAGGTGTTACCCCCTTAAAACTGACAAGGTACTAAGGGATCTGGGGACACAAGTAGATAATCATCTTTCCTTTGACAACCATGTTGCCAAAGTGATTAGGAAATCCTATGTTGCCCACTTAATCAACAAAGGGTTTGCATCAGGATCAAAAGAGGGAGTGGTGGCCCTCTACTCTTAAGTCATCAGACCCATCATTAAGTACAATGCGCCATTTTGGATGTACTCGACTAAGCATATCCAGCAGCTGGAGAGACCACAGAGGTACCTCACCAAGAGGATTACTGGCCTCAAACAGTTGTGTTATGCAACACAACTGGTAAATTTAAATCTGTTCTCCGTTGCGTACCGCCTACTCAGAGGCACACTCTGCCTAACATACAGAACCATGTCCAACACATAACTGTTGAACATGCTCCATCTCCGGATAACAAAACTGAGTCACACTACACACTCCAGGGATATGAACTTCATCACAACAATGAATACAACATGCTGGTGGGATAGAGTACCATCCCAGATACTTACTGTAGAACAGAGTCCCAATGTATATCATACAGAGCTCCTCGCTGCCACTCTAAAATAGGAACCTTGATGAGTGGATGGGAAACAGACAATTCACGCCAGGCATCACATCAGCAGCCTCACTAGAATGGGGCTTAGGGTACTAACTATTAGAACTAGGGCTTAGGAGACTAACCACTGGGGCAGTGAAAGCTGCACAACTTGCCTAGGCTAATATATGCCTTCATGAAGATAGTCTACTACATACCTATGAATCTATGTGACAGGTACATGTCTACAGATAGTAGATGTGTACTTCATTGTACAGTGATGTTGTACAGCAGGCACATGGACCACATACACTGTAATGCTTACAGATAGTGGTGGCTATTATGTACAGTGGGTGAGGTGTGCACCTCATGTCTTTTGTGCCATTGGGATGTGTGCTGGGTGGGACAGTCCTGGATGGCTCCCTGTCATGGTCACCCTCTTACACACATCTCTGCCCATCCATCTTTGGCTTATTATATTGTGTTCCCCCTACATATATATATAGGTACATAGGTAGGTAATAGACTATCTGCCTGAAGGCATATATTAGTATGGCCAGAGTGTGCAGCAATCACCACACATGGGGTTAGTTCCCTATGCCTCTGTGTAGTAGAGCTGATGAAGTGATCCATGGTGTGACAGTTCAGTTTCACGTACACTTATCAAGGCTCTTCTGGAAGAGTGTCAGTGAGGGACTCAGCTTAATGTAGGTTGGGAGCCTGTTCCAAAGCAAGGGAAGTCTGTGAGTTAGTAATGTATCCCTCCAACATGTTCTATTTATTGTTGTGATGATTATATCCCTAGAGCATGTGGCACAGTGAGCTTGAGTTTACTTCAGATAGAGCATGTGCATCAGTTCTGCATTGGACATGGACCTGTCTGTTTGGCAGAGATCGCCTGAGTAGACAGTATGCAACAGAGAGTACAGATTGAGTTACTTCAGTCTTGTTGCATGGGGCAACTGTTTGAGGCCAGTAATGCTCATGTTGAGGTACTTCAGTGGTCTTTCCAGCTGCTGAAGGTGCCTAGTCAGATTCATTGCAAGTGTGCCACGGTACTCTCTGATGGGTCTGATGACTGATGAGTAGAGGGAACCTCTTTTGACCTACATGCAAAGACTTTGGCAATTTGTGGGAACACAGAGCATGATTTTCTAACCACTTTGTGAATGTGTTTCTGGAAGTAGAGATGACTATCCACATGTGTCCATAGATCCCTTATTATTACCTCCATATTTAGGGTGTTGGCATCTATGTGGTATTTGTATGACTATAGCTCGAGGCCATAATTTTGACACCACATCTGTCTGACTTTGACCCTTTTTAAGGATGTCCCTGTTGTCCCAAACTTCGATTATGACAACCTATTTGCAGTCATCCACAAACTTTGCTAACCATAGCCCTCGTGTGTTTGATTCTATTTCTGAAAAGTATACACCAGACAGGAGTGGTCCCAGGACTGAGCCATGGGGGACAACAGTTGTTACCAGCTTACAGTCCAACAGGGAGACCACAATTCTTACCTCATGGGATCTATCTGTGTCCCACTTGGCAATCCATCAGATGACATACATGTTTATGCACAGGTTGTTGATTTTGTGGATATGACATGTGTGTGGGTTGTTGGAAAAGGGCTTTTCAAGGTCTATGTAGGCCGTGTGGAGCTCATTTCATTGATGTATGTCCTGGGTAACTGCCTTGAAAACTATCTAGCAGGTTTAGGGACCATGATCTGCCCCTGACCAAACCAAAATGGGTAGGGTTGGGTGTTTGTAGGCTCCCAATAGCTCTGTTTATGAGTTCCATAATGATGGACTCCATGGCCTTGCAGATCAGGCTTATTAGGCTTATAAGACAATAGTTCCCATGGTCTGTTGTGCACCAACAGTTGTGGAGTGTGCCAAACGTTGCTGTAACCCATTCAGTAGTTTAATATCCTGTACAGAGGGTGAGTCTCAACAGACTGTTCAGGTGCAGGGTCTGTTTGTTTTGGAGTTCACATATGACACAGCCAGGGACACCATGTTATCCCATAGACACCGTGTTTTTAGGTTTGGATAGAGCTGTTTAACCATTGTATATGTGATTTCTGGCTTTTCACAATCTCCAGGTATGGTAATGGGCCCTTTTGTCAGTGAGAGGGGGGTAAATATGTATGAACCTATCTGACAAGATGTTGGCAATCTCAGTCATGTACATGTATTCATTTACACTTTGCACTGACTCAGAACATATATGAGTTTACATTGATATTTATGACATAGCTAAATAAAGCTTCATGGTTCTGTATGGACTCTTTGGCAATATTTTTGCCAGAACATGGCTTGGATAATGTTAGGAGTGTTCATTGTTTCTTGATGATACTGATCGGAGATTTATTGATGATCTTTGGATTTTCACTTTCTTTGAACAACTTAAGTACTTGTATTACATAGTTGAATTATGTGACAGGGGGCCAATATATTATATGGGTCTGTTTTCATATCACTGTGTGCTCAAGGCAGGATTGGTGAATAGTGACAAGTGTTTGAAGTAAGAATTGCAACTGCCAGATATGTGTGGCCACTGCTGTACTCAGACATGGCCTAAGTGTGTGAGCATGCCCAGTATGACCTTTCAGTATGTTGTTGACTGACATTTGCTTTGTTTGTTTAAGTGTGTGAGCATGCCCAGTATGACCTTTCAGTATGTTGTTGACTGACATTTGCTAAATTTGTTTAAGTGTGTGAGCATGCCCTCTATGGGCATATATATACTATATATATGTGTGTGAAAATTCAAGTTGTTTTTTACTTCAGGGCTCACCTTTGTGTTGTACATCGACAGGAAGCATGCTGTGCCTGCAGGGCTTCCATGAGTCAATTTGCATAGACTTATCAACATTTCTACATACAGGGGGAGAGCTATTATTTGTACATTTCTATCCGGGGGGGGGGGGCACACCTGATTGTTACAGTGGGTGGACATAGGATGAGGGGTACACCTGACACTTATACACATTTGCTAGGCCTGCACTACTATGTCAGGTACTCCATTTCAGTCTGTACTGTTGCCTATCATACTGGCTTGAGGCATACCATTGTACTACAGACCTTAGCTTCCAATTACATGCATATTAGTTTGTAACTTCATAGCCTACCTAACCCACATCTCACTGCCTGGCCTGCTGTTATCTGTCTGCATAAGCCTGAGGGGAGGTTACACATATGCCTCTTCAGAGGGCATGATACAGCATTTGTTTGTGTTTGCGTTTGCTACAATTGTCCTGCTGGCTGTGACTGTTAGGTATGTAACCTCCCAACTGGTATGTGTGAGTGACTTAAGTTGTGTCTGTGCCAGTGAAATGTTGTCATGGCTTAGTGGTTCAGTACTGTGCCTATAGTGTACAGTATCCTGAGTTCGAGCCCTGTCACTGCTTTTTATTTTCCTGCTGGGCAGACCTGACTGGTTAAGGAACAGTAAAACAGGTGTGAGTGTGTTTACCCAACTTTGCTCGACTTTGCCCGACCTTGCCCAACATTGCCCAACATTGCCCAAAGTTGCCTGATGTTGCGCTGGTTAGCCCGGTGTGCAGCTATGCGCAATTGGATTTAAATATGCTCAATACTGGTAAAATGTGCTTAGCAGTGCTTTATATTGCTTAAAATATGGCACTCATGCCTCAGGTGGTGCTGCAGGGCTGCCGATGTTGGATGCACATAGTACACTCCCTATACATGTTTGAAAACAGGTAGTGTCAAGTTAGGTATCCCTTTTACTGTATGTGTGAGTCAGAGAGAGGTGTCATTTCCAGGGTTCCTACTGAGTCAGTGTATGTGCTATGCGTTGCCTCTTTGCCAAGGCCAGGACATACTGGGCATGCCTCCTTCTGCCTAGTGGGGCAGGCTCAGGTGGTTCCTCCTCCGAGTTACGCTGTGCCTGTGCAGGCCTTGGCAATGGTGGGGGGCTGTTTGGCCCTGCCCCATGCTGTTCCTGCTGCAGCTGTTTCTGCAGGATCATGTTGTGTAGCATGGCACATACCATAACAATCTGGGTACATGTAGCTGGTGAGTACTGCAAGGCTCCATCAGATGTGTCCAGGCACCGGAACCATGACTTGAGCATCCCAAACACACGTTCAGTTATGTTTCTTGTTTGTGCGTGTGCCTCATTATGGAGTTCTTGTTCAGGTGTGTGTGCATTTCTGATGGGTGTCATCAGCCACGGCTCCAGTGCGTATCCAGCATCCCCCACTAGGTGACCATCAGGGATGTTCCCATTGGCAAATCTCTGATACAGCTGCGTCAGATGCCAGATGTGGGAATCGTGATAGCTTCCAGGGCAGCCAGCACACACATTCTTTATTATGCCCTGGGCATTACAAACGACCTGGCAGTTGATGGAGGGGAAGCCCTTGCGGTTGATGTAGACCCTACCCCGCTCACCGAGTGGTGCTTTCATGTGTATGTGCGTGCAGTCTATTGCACCCACTACCTCAGGGTATTCTGCTATTTGGTGGAAAAGACGCATATTGTTGGCCAATGCCTCACGGGAATTGGGGAAATATACGTGGTCACCGACATGTGCTGACATGGCATCCAGGAACTGGTGGAGTACCCTGGATGCTGATGCCTGTGAAATCCCCATCATATCACCAGTTGGTCTTTGGAAGGTACCTGTAGCTAGTATTCTTAGGCCAACACATACCTTGGTATCCACTGGGATGGGCTCCCCTCTGTTGGTTCTGTGTGTGAGGCGTGGCCGGCACAGCTCAACAATTTGCTGTAGGAGGTCTCTGTCCACCCTATAGTGCTCCACTATCACCAGCACATGTAGCCCCTGGTAGGTTACCCTGGGGCTGTACACTCTTCTCCGTCTCCTCACTGTGGGTTGCTCAGCAGCATTCACAACATCACCACCCTCAGCACCTTGCACATGTTGGTTTATGATAGCAAGAGCAGCCCATAACATTTTGTCTGACTTAAGCTTTTTAAGCTTTCCCTCTTTGTACAAAGGGGGAATGCTGTTTGCAGAGTTTAAAGTGCTGGGCTGGGCTGGGCTAGTCTGCTGCCTGTGTAATTGGCTGATTCTGATATATTTCACCTGGCAGCTCTGCTAGTTCTCCTTGGTTAACTTCCTACTACTTCTTTTCCTTCCTTTTCCCTTTCTGTTTCCACCCAGGGCAGCACAGTGCAAGCATGCACACACGCGTGCACATGTGCACACATGCTGTGTGCACGTTTGCAAGAAATTTCTGATATTTTAACAGTGTGCACCTTTGGTTTCAGGTTTTCAAATAGGACAACTGTGGGCATGCCTCTTGCATACTGATCAACTCAAAGCAAACATAAGCCACTATGCTCCAATTAGCTTACAGCCTGTCTGACACATCCCCTCATGATGTTACCTATATTCTACTCTACTACTCACCTACTCCTACTCTTACACTCTTGGGACATGGCTCACATGCTGGGGAAAATTGGGATTCACTATCCTTATCCTTATTTGCATAGGATTGCCTACTAATGCATGGTTACATCTCTCACACTGAGCTCCCCCCTTAGCAACCACTACTCAGTGGCCATGTTGTCTTCAGCCTGCCATTCACCTGCATGGCAGAATAAGCTTTTTAGTGAAAATGCCTATTTTTGGCTTTTTTTTAATTATTTTCTTGTTTTTATAAGCGCCGCACATTTGTGCGCTGCTGCACTATGCTTAAACATCGGAGATCGGGGGGAAAAAAAGTTACATTTTTATATTTTTAAACATTTATAAATGCCAATGGCCTTATATTTGGCCATTGACATGCTTCCTCAACTGTATGCATCCTTTATTTGGAGCTGTCATAGCTCCATTTAGCTATTTGCAGAACTGTACTCCGTTACCAACAGAGTACATTTCTGCAGTTAACACTAATCTTCCACGGACAGGTTAGTGTTTCCTGGATCGCAAATTTACCTCATTTGCATGGTTTTCACCAGCAAATGAGGTAATTTGCATACCATGATGCTGTCTGTGCAAGAGTAGCTTTAGCAGCTCTCGTGCACGCCCCTGCCGGCTGTACCTGGATCGCACAGCAGACATATTGGCAGAGTGAGCTCCTACACTCTTCTTGCACTCCATGCAAGCTTTCGTAAATCCAGCCCATTGTCTTACTTTCTTCTGAAAATCTATCAAAAGTATAAAAGATCCACCTGGAAAACTCATTGTAGCTGCAATTAATTATCCACTTCAGGCAATTATTTATTTACTGATAAGTTTTTAAAACCAAAAGTTAAACAACAACCTTCATGCGTAAGAAACAGTGGATATTTGGTACAATAGTAATGGGGCAACAACTAAAAAAATCAGCTTGTTTGCAAACATTCGTATTAGTGGCTCATACATATCTGTTGTACATTGGATTATTTCCATGCAGTATCATGGTATTGTGGAACTCTGAGTTGAGTTTTCCTGTTATATGATGAAATTCATAAGGTTTTTCTTATGGAACTTTTTATTTTCTGTTTTGATAGGACATAGTTGTTACAGCATAAAGGTATAGCTATGGGATAACGTTCAGCCTTGGCTATATGAATCCTTTAAGAGATAATGTCCCATGTTTACATATATAGTGATAATTATTTTCAAAGAAAGTTTAGTGAGGTTTTATTGTATAGATGCCTGCCTTACAACAAAGAGTTATTAGGCCTTTTCAACATGGAAAGCACTTAATGGCTAAAATGGGGAATGTGGGAATATCATAAAAGAAATAATTTGCAGACGGCTGAAAAGGAGTTATGATTTAAATCTGCTGCAAAGAATGTGTCAGATGCCTGTTAAGAATATTTAAATCTGATATAAAGGGCATGTCTGATGACCAGTATGAAGACCAGGAAAGAAATGACATGGCTATAACCATTCCAGTAAACATACACAGGATATTAATGTACCACTGGGTATACTTCCTTTTTTAAATGGGACTTACTGGAACCAAGAAGCGTTGGCAAGTTTTTTTGGCAACAAATCCAAAACCAAGCAGTAGAAAAAAATCAGATATCACATATCAAATTAACACTTTCATCCCCATTTAAGCTGTTTCATGCAAGACTTCTTCAGCAAGAATATACATTGCAACTACCCAGCATTTATACACTGAAAAGAAAATCATGAACAGTTTTCACTACTCATAAAGACTACTAATTTACACTCTAAAAATGTATCTTTTTTTTTCTAGAAAGGTCTATAAAAAGAACTATAACATATATGGAAATGTAAGTTCTGCTTAGTGCTATTAATTTTAACAAACATTTTATGTTAACTGACCCATTTAACCCAAGCCAATACGTGACATTAAAATGTAATTATCATTGCAATTCTCTGAACTCTAGCAAGGATGCTTTGTCTCCTTTTTGACATGCAATTCCTGTTTGTTTGTTTTTTTTGATCGTGCATTTATTTATTCATTTTCCAGTGGGTTACATACTGCAGAGTGGGATATATGCTTTAAGATTTGTTTTAAAAGTGTTTTGATAACTTGACCTAAGTAATTTTTTAGGAGTCCATATAGCCTAAATGATGATACGTTAGTGCACATAGCAATTTATGGTATGAATGGAGTTGCTCAAGGTATTGCCTGAGCTCATTATTATAGACCTTGGCCGAATTCTTCTCTTTGTATTTAATTTCATCATGTCCAAAAATGTTATACATTACATTTCTACTGTTCAGGTTTTAATTTTGTCTAGTTTAGGCTTGGCACTTCCATTTTTCCATGGTTAGACATCTTCTCTATAAACCATTACATGCTTTTTTAACTCCAGTGTCTGTGTTGTTAGCATGCCAAGGGTATTTCTTTGTCTTCCTCTCTACATTGTAGATCTTATTATCCTCCTTTCTGGTTTCCCATGCCTAATCAAAGTCTATAGTTTCATACCTGTTTGAAAGACAGAGAGCTGCAGAGAAGAACTGTTCTGCTTGGGCTTTTCTTGTCTTGGAGTTTTTCCTGAAACATGAGATTGTATGTTTTCTACCATCATGGCACTGCTAAGATTGTCTGTAGTAATCATATCCTAAATAGGGTTGCCAGCTTTTTTAGAGAATAAGCCATAGCTATAACCAAAGCAAAGTACAGAACTTCATTGTTTTGCTAAAATAAAAGCTTATTCTTATAGCATTTGTTTTTTATGCTGTTTCATGTAATATTTAGGTGTTTCATATACAAGCTAATTGTGCTACAAAGCTATTAAAAAAAATTAAGAATTATTTTTTTGCCATAAAATTTCATGACATTTGCCATTTTTCCAGGACACAACTGCTCAAAGAGGGACAGGTGCCACCTCTAATCCCGAAGAGCAAATTTCCCCATTCTGGATATCTTAAAATCCTAAGAATGTCGAACAGCCGATTTAACCCAGAGAAACACTTCCCTTGGCAATTTTGCCCCCCACACCCCCTAACTAAATATACCAATGATGAGATCACTACAAATTGGAGAAAAGGGCATAATCCACATAACGGCCAAGGGAAATGTTTCCCTGGGTTAAATTGGCCGTTCAACATTTTTAGGTTTTGATATTACAAGATCAATTTTTAGTTATTCGATTAACTAAAGTTTCAATCTTGTACTATAGACCCAGGAATGCAGCATCCCCATCCCCTTTAAAGGGGACACTACAATATCAGCACTCAATGTGCGTGATATGGGAGTAGAACTCACAGCCTTCTGTATCAAAGGTGCATATGCTACCTGTTGTGCTACTAACACTGATTTGAACATTTATGGCACAAACACTGCTGATTGCCATTTGCTAAACAAAACAATTGCACACGGACAACTCACTTAGCATGAACAACTTTAATCTTCTCTTCCCTTGAAACTCAACATTCCTTGAAAATGCACAGTAGGACAACATTCTTTGAAGATGCACAGAAACAAAATATTCTTAGAAAATGCACTGGAACTCAACATTCTTTGAAAATGAACTGAAACTCATCAGTCGTTAGAATGCAATTACTGATGACAGGTTGGCAGTTGGGGTAGCGGATTCAGTCTCTAGGATTCTGTATTAAAGGTACAGGGTTTGAGCCTAAATGAGTTAACCAACTTGCCATTGCATTTAACACATACACACACATGCACACACTCTATTGTTACCTCTACATCTTGAATGGCAACAGCATAACAAAAAATCTAAATCCATGTTCGTTTCTTAAAAAAATGCATGCTCTGTTCCACTTCCAATGTTTAAATGTGTACATCGTACTAAAGTCACTCATACAGAAGCGACTAAGTATGACTTTCTGTGCATCCTTAAAGAAGAAATGGAATGTACATAAAGTGCACTCTTATAGAAGAAATGTAAGTTTTGTGGCAGCCCCTCGGCCAAGAAGAAATGGAATGCACATAGAGTCCATTCTTGTAGAAGAAATGTAAGTTTTGTGGCAACCCCTCAGTCAATGGGTCCCCCATCCCATCTAGTGGGCTGTAGGTGACTGCCTATGTTGACTAGTCCTGGGTCCAGCTCTGATTGTGAAGTAACATAAAGTTGTAGGCCAGTACAAACCAATAGTCGAATAATCAGAAATATTGGTTTCAGACAGATCAAATAAGGGAGTTAGCATAAAGAATATAGTGATATGTGAAAAAAAGAGAAAATTTGATATTAGTCTGGTGTGGTACAGTGCCAAGAGTTGGAAAGAAATTCTTTTAGTACAGGCTTAAGTGAATGAATGTTAGGTAATGACCTGTTAGGGACTGGGAAGGAGTTCCGAAATTTGGCCACACAGATGGTATATAAGCAGTTCCCTATAGACTTCTTTGCTTTATAAATTTCAAGTAGCTGTTTGTCAGTTGAGTGAAGGAGTTCATTTGGAAGATATTAATAGTCTATGTTACTGAGAGTGGGCTGGAAGAAGGGCTGTATATTATTTACTTTGTGCACTAGCTGTAGTTGTGTTAATGCTAAATGATGTGATCATTCAAGACAGTTTAGTGATTTAAGTACAGGGCTGAGTGGCTGTTAATGTTGCAACTTTATTATAGCATTGTTCTACTTTTGATTTTAAAGTGAACTGAAGTTTGTCAAGACAGGAGAGCCATAAAGAAATGAAGGTAAAAGATAATAAATTGGCTAGAATTGTTCTAGGTGTGTTTGTAAGAGATTTCTAATCTCAATAAAGCATAACTTGTTTTGAAGAGTTTTTTATACAGTTTTCTTGTGTAGTGATCAACTTTAGATTATCATCTATTGTTAAACCTTCAGTGTCTGTATTCTTTAAACAGGACATTTTAATTTTTTTTCAGGGGTATAAGTTTTAGGGAAAAATAAGAGTATATATTTTTTGGGGGTGGGCAGCCAAAATTGATTGTCAGAGAGACAACTTTTGATTGAGATAAAGACATCTTGGGTGATAGTCTGTAGTTAGGATAGGCTGTCAGAGGATAGCTTAGAGTGTAATCATCATAATTTTATATAAGAAATGTTTGTTGAGAAGATGTGAAAGATTTGTTTATGCAAATTTTAAAATGAGAGGACTAAGGCTGGATCTTTTTAGGACACCAGTATTTACTGCATGGTAAAGGGATATCACTGAGAGCCATTTTCTGACTGATATCTGTGTGACAAGTGGCTAGAAAACCATTATAGTAGTGACACATTCCCAGGGCAGTCATCTTTGACAGGAGTTTATCATGGGTGACTGAACAAAAGGTCTCGCTAAGTCTAAAAAGGGAGATGAGAGAAATTTGTCATTGTCTCTGACCTTGTCGATGGTGTCTTCAAAGGATGTTATGGTAGCCATTATATTATTAGCTGGTCAAAATCCAGTTGTTTATGAGTAAGCAATTTTTCTTGGAGAAGATGATGAAGAAACTGCAAAAGGCAGAGGTGGGGGACCTTCATTCATTCTTCATTAGCACTCGTCAAGAAAAATCTTGATGAGTGGATGGGAAATAGGAAATCCACCCTGGGATCACTTCTGTGTCTCTGCTGGACAGTGGCACAGGAAAATAACTTTCTTGGGTGGCGTAAGCTATGGTACCTTGCTGGCTAGGCTTATGTAGGCCCTTGGGCCGATACCCTAGTACCTACCTATGAACCTATGAATTATTTATACTTTGGGTTAATTTGCAATTCTTAACACAAAAGCATATTATGAAAGTTGCATTCATACTATTAGACTTTAACAAGCCTTTTGATACTATCAGTTGGAGCTCTCTGTGGGATGCTATGATCTAGTATGATTTTCCTGAAGAGTTCATAATAAATTGCAAATTATTATATACTAACTCATAGTGTCATAATTGATACAAACAGAGAATTATCTTACTCCCTGTTGTTATGTCAGGGTACGAGACAAGGATGCCCCATCATATTACTTATTCATCTTAATTATTAATGCCTTATATCTAGAGCTACATAATAGGATTCAAGCTATGCTATTTAAGCAGGTAAAGACAGCTATACCCCCATGTCATGCTTCACTAATGATTGTGTTCTGTGGCTAGAACACCCATGAATGTCATTCACCCTAATATTGGACAGAATTCATCAGCTTTCCTTGCAGTCTGGTTTGCATGTCAGCAGTACTAAATTGGCTATACTCCCTTCCTCTCGCCCCTAGCAAAGCAAAAACTAGAAGAAGGGCCATCCTGTCCATTAAGCATTGTTGAAAACTGCACCTATATGGAGATACAGCTCTCCAGCATTATGGAAAAAATAGCATAAGTAAATACAAGACCTCTAATACAAAATGCTACCAATCAGCGTATATCACAGAAACATAAAACCTTCTTTTCTTATCAAGGATTCAGATTAAAAGGATGTCTAGTCTTCCTAAGATTACTGGTGCTAAGAAAATTATATCACTGAATATGGGACAGTTGAATTAAAAATATATGATTACCTATGGTACTGACAGTAACCTAGAATATCAAGAAATAAAATGTATAAATCTCTGGGAGGGAGGGTGGAAAGTATCCTACAGGCTTTCAAGGGGAGATGTATGCCTGGCATACAGGGCATCGTCAGACCCCATTCTGATGGACCTCCTGTATATCCACAATATAAACAGCACCAGAATTACCCATTTTAAAGACATGAACTTTGCCCATGATATAAATAGGACCTGTTGGAGAGATAGGCATGCAACCCTGAGACTACCCTTTCTATGGAACAGGCTCCCCATCCATGTGAAGCAGAGTTATTCCCTAATCCAATTCAAGGGCAACTTGGACAATTGGATAGGAAACCGGAAATTCATCCCTGGTTTGGCACCTGTGTCCCTAATGCACACAGGTAACCTGTGTTTATCTCCCAGCCCAACACTTACACTTATTAAGGGTATCAGAATTTGTCAGAGATTTCGGATGCATGGCTAAGCTTAAAAAGGCCCTTGTGGTCATTAGCCTAGTAAAGACCTATGAAGCTATAGGGTCTATATTAGAAGACCAAATGTTTAGGTGATCGAACACCTAAACATCAATCTTCTAATATCGAAAGCAAAAAATGGTAAACGAATGATTTAACGAAGAGAGAGATTTCCCTTGGCCGTTTGCCAGAGTTTGCTATTTCCCTACTGTTGAGCAATCTCGGACGTGGTATATTTAGTTAGGGGGGCTGTGGGGGGCACAGCGCCCTATGTTGGGAGTGTGGGGGGAAAGGCCCCCACTTAATTTAGACGTAAAGTAATGTTTTTTGTGTTGTGGCCTAGAGATGTGTTTCCTTGGGACGTTCGACATTTTGCGGTTCGATATTAGAAGATCGATGTTTAGGTGTTTGATCACCTAAACATTTGGTCTTCTAATACAGACCCAAAGGTATAATCCTATGAGTGACAGACTTTTGAACGTATGGATTATCAGTCATATGAAAACATTATCTTCAGGCATGCCATAAATTTAAATTGCTTTGGTTTGATGCAGAATTTGAAATAATGATATTGGGGACTTCTAATGCAACTATTTGGATGGCGCAGTGGTGCAGTGGTAGCGTTGTCACCTCACAGCAAGAGGTTCTCCAGTTAATTTCTCAGCTGGGGTGCCTTCTCTGTGGAGTCTGCATTTCCTCCCTACATTTGTGTGGGTTTCCTCTGGGTGCTCTGGTTTCCTCCCACGTTACAAAGACATGCATCTGGAGTGTTTCTCCCCGGGCCTCCACTGAAAATTGGCTTCGTTCCAAGTCAGACTTTCCTGGTTAACAAATGTTAAATAAATAACAAGGAACATGTCTAGAAAGATATGGAACCAAGATGGACTACAGGAATGGTTTGAGAGCAATGTGTGTATCTTTCTGGAAGGGAAGAAACCCCAAACATACATTTGGTTAGATGCTTGGCTTTGGATTAATAGCAAAATGTTTAATGATGTCATAGTTACTTGGCAGAATTGGATAGCATGGTGATTGTAATATATTATTGATATTTGGGACTCTACAGCTACATCCATTTACCCACTACAGGTACCACTAAAAACAAGCAGCCATATGCAAGATTGTCCCTGGTGACAATACCTAAAATTTGGTTGTTTATTAGAACAATTCTCAGGTACTATCTTGACAGAACAAATCCTTCAAATCCTCATATTAGTTCTTCATTTTTTGTGAAGGTAAAAAGAAGGGACAACCTGTTTCCAAACAGACTATTTCCAAACGATGCCTCAGGCTATTACCTTTTGTTATTCTAACTACAGCAAAACTGTTCCAGACAGGGTCAGGGGTGAATTTACCATGGTCCTGGCTTCATATATGGATTTCTAGAAAGTGCTGAATACTACACATATTCTAGAATCAGCAGCTTGGTTCTCTGTACATACTTTCAGAAAGCATTGCAAGCTTGATTCCTTCTCTAGGTCTAGATCAGGCTTTGCTAGGACCATTCTCCAGCAGTTCCTAGTCCCTTCTCCTTTCAGCTCCCAAATGTTGTATCTACCAATACAGCTAAGGCTACTGCAGCAGTGATCATTATGATGAACATAGTTCAGTTGTGTAAGCAAACATAACCATAACAGTAAATATTCAAATGATCACTGCTACAGTAGCTGCTCCCTCCTTTCATCTCCTTAGTTTTTGTGTATGTTGTTTTGCCAGGGTGTGGATATATATATATATATTTACATATATTTATTCCTAGCTATGTCCTCTCAGGGCCCAACCTTCATCTCTGGGTTGGCATGAAAGCTCTGATGGACTTGATACTCACACCTGTCTTTTTAGGCAGCTCAGCTCCAGCTGCCTAATGATTTGAGCATGTGGAAGATGCCCTTAAACTTTAGAAGATGGCTGGCTCTTATATCATTGGCAGGATATAACCCATATAGCTAAGGCTACTGCAGCAGTGACCAATAAGATAAACATTGTGAACACTGGATATTACAGCAAACAGCTTATGAAGATGCACATGCCTTACAAATGAAGAATTCTAATAATGTATTAAAACTGCAAGCTACAGACTCTAGATTTTTTAAGAAATGTCATTTTTTGTTTTAGATTGTGCTAAAAGGAATTCAAGTGGTGGTGCTGCAATGATCCCCACACTTGATTTTAAGGAATGTAAACATTCATTTCAGATGTGTTTTGAAAAAGTAACTGCTTAGAAATATGTTTAAAGTACTGAAATGTCTTATTTTAATTGTTTTTGTAAATGGCTTGCATTTTATATACACATATATGGTTCTGTTTTGTATGACTGAATGTATTTCATTTTGTAGTGAAAGCACAGACAAAAAAATGTTTGAACATACATAACAATAAACAAAATAAATAGCAACAACTATTGAAAAAGGAAAATTATTTCCTCTCTCCTGATATTAACACTGAAACCCTGAAACACTAGTCTCAAATTCATCTGAATAGTGTTAGTGTTACAGGGGGCGGCCACGGTGGTGCAGCACTTAGCGTTGCCTCCTCACAGCAAGAAGATCTCCGGTTCGATCCTCGGCTGGGTTGCCTTCTGTGCAGAGTCTGCATGCCCTCCCTGTGGTTGCATGGGTTTCCTCCAGGTGCTCCAGTTTCCTCCCACATCCCAAAGACATGCTGTAGGTGGATTGGACACATTAAATTGGCCCTAGGTGTGAGTGTGTGCATGTGTGTGCCTTCTGTGGAAGGTCGGGCGCTGGGCTGGCAACTCGACACTGTAAAACTCCACTGCCAATCATGAGCGGATGGTGATACGCTGTGGCGACACCTAACTGGGAAAAAGCCGAAAGAAGAAGTGTTAGTGTTACAGGAAGGATCCCTGCACCATGTTACTAACAGGTGAGCATGTATGTATGGATCTACTTATCAAATTGCAATTTGCTGCCAATTAAACAGTCTACAAAACATGGTTGCCAGAAAATGAAGTTGACCCTGCAGGAAAATACAAAAGACAAGTACCCACCACATAGAGGCTACACCCCACACTCCCCTGCCACTTGCATGTACCAACTCTGAGACAGCTCAAAAGGGAGGGAAAAAGAAAAACTTCCTAAACCCCACTGTGCACCAGCCATGAAGTAAATCTGCAATCTTTATTATTCAAGGAATTGTGAATCAGCCAAATTCATTACTTGAATCAGAATTCAAACAAAACAAATGAAAGTAATACTATAGCTATGCAGGTTTGTATCAAGTAATCGAAAGCTTAATTGAGCAAATTGCTATTTGTTGAAATGACTTGCGCAAAAGATCAATTAAGCAAATGATTGTTTAAGCAAATTTTTTCCCAGGGAAAGGATGTGGTTGGCCATCATCAGGAATTTGCCCTTTTCTCATCTGTAGTGAGATCTCGGAGTTGGTATATTTAGTTGGACGGTATGAGGGGTGCAGCCCCCCCACATTGGGGGGTGTGGTGGGCAAAGCCCCCCCCACTTTGCAGAGTTTTAAATTTTGTTTTGTTTGCTACAGTCGGTGGATGGGCAACTAGTTTTTTTCCCTAAGAAATGTTTGCTTTAATAATCATTCGCTTAATTAAGGTTGCACTTAGTGGGTTAGAGAAATAGTGATTTACTCAATTAAGCATTCGATTAAATGATATAGACACAACTAAACACACACACATAAACACACACACACACACACACAAACACACACACACACACACACACACACACACACACACACACATATATATATATATATATATGTGTGTGTGTGTGTGTGTGTGTGTAAAATGCAAGCTGTTTAATAAAATAGTTAAAACACATCACTGCTTGCAACTTTGCCCTCCATGCACCCCTCCATGGGGGTTCCGTCTCCCACATACCCCGTAACTTAAATATACCAACTCTAAGACCGCACTACAGTGCAGAAGTGGAAATCTTTCCATTCTGCACTGTAGGGAGATGCCGGTTCCCCATGGTCAACATTTCAAATGTCGATCATATGGTCTCAGCCATATGAATGTCGACATTATGAAATGTCGACCATTCGAAGGGGACCCATATATATATATATATATATATATATATATATATATATATATATATATCAACAAAAACTCAAAACACACACACTGAAGACAAGAAAACCAGTAGACTTAGAATCCAAAAACCTTGGCCAAACGACTGACACTCCAATGGAACTAAAAAAGCACCAGGAAAAGGAAACAGGTTTAGTGCTTTCGTCCCATATATTTATTAAAGGAACTTCTTCAGAAGCTGTTTCCATAAAATGCACATTACATTTTAAATAGCTTACATATAGCCCACCAAAACAATGCACCAAATCAGAATAACATAAAACTCACGTGACATTTAAAGGATCCATTCATGAAATAAAAATGAAATAAATTGTATATAAATTAAAAAAATGTTGGCCAAGGTTTTTGGTTTCCATATACATACTATATATATATATATATATATATATATATATATATATATATATATATATATATATATGAGAAAGCTATCGTGAATGTATTTGTATCTTTTTTTGAATTAACATTTTTAACTCAGGTAACTTAAGTGAATGCTTACTTAAATTATATGTTTTGTGAACTTAGAATCTGAAGAAGTGCTCTTTAAATTAAATTATTTGTTGTGCACTGATTACTGCATTTCCTTCCTTTGGGTATATCTAGAGTGCCTTATGTATATAATATTTAACAGTTTTAAGCTTCGTTTTGTTTTCTTTATTACTTAGGTCTTTAGTTTTACATACTTCTAAGCTTTTAAGCTGCTTGTAAGAAAGTACTCTCACTATGTTCATATCAGTTGCTTTTGTCAATTGCCGGACTATCTTTCCTTAATAGGTTGCATCTGACCTATTCTTTTTTGATTCCACGTATAAATTTGTAACTAAAGAATCAAACATGTTTCCAAGACTACAGTTTGTGTTTTGTGTTTAAAACCAGTCACATTAGCATCAGCTGACTCTTCAACCCATTGATTTTATAATGATGTAGATTCTTCTTTTATTTGCAGTATGCTTTGAAGTTATTTATCTTTAACAGAAATCTTTCCTTTCTTTCCTATAAGGTTGAAGATGATAAAATATTTAATTACTTCCTTATGTGTGACTTGAAAAAACAGGGCATGCCCTATGGTTTATGCTTATCTGCAAGTCTCCTTACAATGAGATACAATTCAAAATGTTAAATTCAGTGCGAGGTGTCTATGCTTTTATACCCATTGGTGGTTTCAACAAAGTCATTTGTAGCCAGAAACTAAAGAAATAATGCTGAAAAAGTTGAAGATGAAATAAAAAAGTGTGAGAGTCAAGAACTTACTGCATAAAAATAAAGTTTTTTATCTCAGAGAAATGTGAAAAATACAGACAAAAAGGGACTTTTAAAATGCCTTTTTTTCCAAGTTGGACTACCATTGTGCATAGATGCAACATTACAGAGACATCACTGCAGAACGCATCGCCAGAGTTATACTACAAACCCTCAGGTCCCAAGTGCTCAAAGATCACTATTTGAAAGCCAGGGGGCTCAAGTGTTCTACAGCTTGTGTAAGCTGTTGCTCAGGATCGATCTCAAATATCAATTTGGGCAAGCAGCAGCGAAGGGAGAGGGAAGAGGTGGGAGCATAGTCTAGGTCAGCGATTAGGAAGGAGATTAAGGTTTATGGAGCAGGAGTGGAATTTTAGGCTTAGGGAATGATAGTGGAATTTAGGCTTAGGGAAGGGTTGCAGTTTTAAAGTAAGGGAGCAAGGACTCAGGTTAGGAACTGGGTGTGAGTTTTAGGGTTAGAGTTAGGGTCTGGTGGAGCCATAAAGTTTTATAGAGGCTGGTATTTGGAGAACTAAGTAATTACGGGAGATAGAGAACTTTCTTTTTCAAGCATGTGGCAGTGAGCAAGTGTGTTGTGAGCTGTTAGTATGCAAGCACTTGTAGCAGACACCATACTTTGGCAGAACCATGCAATCAGTTTAAATGCAGAGCAGACGAAAGCTGCAACCTCCAGTGTAAAGAGAAGTTAAAGTGTGACAGAATGTCTTTCTTTTCTGACACCATATTGTATATGTACTCAAAGAATGCATATTGTCTGGTGTAACCAAGTAAAGAAGCTTAGACACAGGACTTGACACCATTACACTTTACTGAAGACTGATTCTGAGGGATAGATTACATGACACATTTGTTCCTAACAGTTCTAGGCCCCTTAAAGACCTATTATATATCACTATAAACAACAATGGGAACAAACAGACTGCACATCTTTAATATGTGAAGATCATTTCAAAATGTTAATTTAAATTCCATTTATTCATGTTACCATAGCTGGGCATACCACTGCGTGAGACATTGCTACACAGAGTATTTTAACAACCTCTGTAAAATTTGTCAAGTAGCTGAATCCCATTACTTGATTCTGTAATATGCAGTGCTTCTGCAAGTTGGCAAAAATAATATGACTATACAGTGACCATATGATGCCATTATAAAAGGACATCAAAATAAAAGAAACTTTATTTATCTTGATGTTTAATTCCAATAAAAAAAAACTGTACATAAGAAAGAAAACTTGAACTATCCCAGATGTGAAACATAGCACATTGGTATGGTGATATAATCATATAGTATATAAAAATAATCTCAACACACTGAAACTGTTTAATTATAACTCTGTGAAAATGTGCATGTACAGAGCCCAGTGTGTTCCATTAGCTGGCTAACACAGCAGTAGTAAATCACATATAACCAAATAACAAAAGCAACATAACAGCAGTGCAAGACAGACGTAGCTGTGCTGTGGTTAGCACTTGTGCATCAGTGTGTTTGGTCCTCTATTTGGACATCTACCTGGGGTGCCTTCTGCATAGAGTCAGCACATTCCTCCTGTGTCTGTCTGTTTTCATTTGATGAACTGATTTTTTACTTCATCTTAATTACATGGTTTATACAAACAAGTGATCCTCCAAATTATGCAGAGGTGTAAATGCCATGCTTGAGCAAAATATGTGTGTATGCATCTGTGCTATGTTTTGTGTGTGTGTGTGTGTGTGTGTGTGTGTGTGTGTGTGTGTGTGTGTGTGTGTGCACATGCGCGCGCCTTGATATGGACAGTGTCTAGTCCTAGATTAGTTCTTTGCCTTGTGCCTAGATAGGCTCTGGCTTCTTTGCAATGGTATAACATCTAAGACTGAAGCAAGAGTCTTAAATGCATTTAAAACTACCTTATTCGTCATCTATGGCTATGTACATTAAAGTGATAGCTTTTCTTGGGCCACTAAGATTGCAGTTTAGTGTGACCATATGATTGACAACTGCAGCACTAAAGAAAAGAGAGAGTAGAATCAAAGCCCTCCCCTCAAAAAAGTCTGTGACTATTGCTTCTAATTACTTAAAAAATAGCTTTTTATCTTAAAATGCTCACAGCCACAATAATTTTAAAGATTTAATTCTCAGCTTTTGCATCAAAAATGTAGGTTCCTTTTACTTTTATTCACTTTTCCTAATAGTGTTACCCTTCATTTCTTCCTTCTCATATATAATTTCAGAAATGTTTGCTGCATCTAGTTTTGTTTTGAGTCATGCCATCATAATGTACCCTATTTCTTTTTACTGAGCTGAAGATAAATATGCATTTATCCATCCACAACCCTTTTTTACCATTTTCCACATGGGGTCAGGGTGTCACAGTGACAATCACCTAGAGCTAAGGTTCACACCCGGAGTGGCTAGCCTTGCCACGGTTGTTCTTTCATACCATTCATACCTATGGCCAGTTCAGATTGTCCACTCTAGCTACTATGTGTGTTTGAATTGTGGGAGGAAACAGGATCACCCAGAGAAAACCCACACAAACACAGGGAGGGCATGCAGACTCCACACAGATGGCACCCCAGCCAAGAATTGAACCAGAGAACCTCTTGTGGTGAGGCAACAGTACTATCCACTGTGCCACTATGCTGCCCACAAACTGGTATATATATGGTTCCCCTTCAGAAGAAGTTGAACTGCATATGGTTGAGACCATATGATCATCATTCCAAAAAGTTAACTTGCTTATACTGAGATTGCGATACAGTGGAGGTCAAGTAATTTACCCTTTTCCCCCACTGTAGTGCAATCTTGAAGCTGGCATATATAATTTATAGGGGTTGTGGGGGTGGAGGGGTAAGCCCCCTGCAAAAACACAGAGCTTGGTCATTTATGGAATGATGATCATATTATCTCGACCATAAGTAGTTCGATATTCTGTAAAGTTAATGTTGTGATATAAGCCAAAATAAACCTATATATATATATATATATATATATATATATATATATATATATATATATATATATATATCTATATATAAATTTTTTTGCCACTTCATTAGTAATTCACCTCAGCTTTTTTCTTAAATCTATGTTCAGAGTAAAATGAATTTAAGGATTCTATAGTGCTGTCATTTATTAATCCCTTCTCTTAAATAACTTCAGAAATTTTTGCTACCTATAATTTTATTTTCAGTCATGCCATCATGTCCTCTCAATATACCAAATTTATATTTAATAAGCTGAGGATTTTTTTTCTTTTTCTTTTTTTTTTTTTTTGCTACTGCAATAGTAGTTCATAGCAACTTTTTTACATTCCTGTCTATAGTCTGTTTCCTTTGTGGTTCTTACATGGCATCTGCCTTAATCAAATGTATGTTTCGTACCACATAACTTTCAGTCATTGGGTTTAGAATCTTAGTTTAGCAATTTTGCTATATTTCCCTTTACAGACAGTTAGGTCCTTCCGTAGTTTTACCTTTGGACATTATATCTATTTTTGCTGGTTCTGTGCATGAGTAGCATGCAGTAACATGCCAAGCAACATCAATACGATTACATTTAGTTTGTGAAGAACTAATCCCCAGCTGTCAGAATGCCTCACATTTCACTCCTATTTACTAATTACAGACACTCTTGAGGTATGTTGGACCCTCACACCTGCACTGTATGCTGAGTTTGTCCGCAATGAGGATTATCCCACCTGTTTGGAGAAGAAAGGGAAGATAGACAGATTGTGCAAATGCTGATTCTGTAGTCCCAGTCACTAGACCAATATGTACTTCATGATTATTGTCTGAGAACCTTTTATGGCAGTACATTGTTTTTGCCAGAATATAATGTTAAAAACAATGCTGCCTCCATTCTTGAGTATAATATAGAGAGCCTGTTCTGGATGCTTAGCAGAGGTACAGAATAAAATGTTTCCAAATGTTAAATTTCCTTTTTTTAACCTGTGTTATGTGTCACAAATCAGTTAAACATTTTGTGTTGCAGTCTTTGTGTAAGTAGTATTCTCTTTCTTAATCAGCGCATGAATGTATTTATTTATAAAATACTCATCTGAGCTTGTTAACCTGTTCTTCAGCACAAGCCAGATGGAAAAAGCTCCATAAAGTAAATCTTAAGGCCATATCCCCAAATAACATTGAAACAGCAAAGCTGTATTACTCAGCATCAATATACAGATAAATCCTTGCCATTTATGCCTATAAATTAATTCAGAATCATCCAGACTATATTAGCATACACATACTGACATGTAAAGGTTTGCAGTCAAACGGCCATAAAGTTTTACAGTTACTCATATAAATCAGATGCAGTTTTTACAGGTTTGTATCAATTCATGTTTGCTGATATGCAAATCTTGTTATAACAGAGTATCATTTGGCTATAAATGTGTGGTACATGAATGATAATAGTGTCTTTTCTTTTTGCTTTACCTGGATAAAGGTACTAGCAGCAGTAAATGCAAAACATTCAAAATAGGCGGCATTAAGGCAACAATCTCAAGTTTTCTACACGTAAAAGCAGGAATTTGAGAAGAGCTGGGAATTTATAAAAATCAAAATATTGTGCAACATAATGATATTAAAAAAAAAGATTTTTTTTTTCATTTATTTGAAAGCCTGGACCTTAGTATCATAGAAATAAAAGCAGCAAAAAAAGGAAAAAACAGAAGACAATGTACACGTGACGATGGTCTTTTGGTCTGTGAGTAAGAGAATGAGTTCATGGTTTAACTTGTGTACTTTTTCTCATTTTAAGAGCACATACAGGAAAGCAAACATGGCAGATGGTCTTAGAGTCATTATATAATTCCTGGGAGTTTTCATGTACCTATTCATCTTTGTAGGACTGGTCTGCATGCTTCTTTATTATTCAAATGTCTGTAACTCCCAGTGATATCAACTAATGGTTCACAATTGTTCCATCTTGGTATATCAAAGCTCAAACATCAATGGGTTACTACTGACAATCATGTATCACAACTAAAATAACTTCAATTATACCTTAAAGATTTGGACTGCAGTAATTCATTTCTTACAAAAAGGAAGGCCCATTTGCCTTTTCTCTGCAGGTTAAAGGGGCTTTGACAACCAAAGCCAGCACATTTACTGACTATAGTAAGAATTAATGAGGACGGTCAACAATCTGTCATACAGATTACAAATACCACCAATGACAAACATGTGGCATTACAACACTTGCTACAGTTTTACTGTTCTACAAAATGACTGAACTCTTGAATATCCATTCCAGGCACCTTGCTAACTTCAAGACACTAAAGTACAAAATAACCATTTCATTGATGACTCAAAGAAGTTTTACAGAGAACTAGGAAACAAAGCAGAAGGAATAGAAACACCACTAAAAACAGAAGAAATAGTCACAGTTTGGAGAAATATTTATGAAGACTGAGTGGAACATAACAAAGATGCTGAATGGATAGAAAAATTACAAAAACGCTAAGGAGTTCCAATTTAGAGAATATAAAATGTGATGACACACTGGCCAGAGAAATTGAAACAAAATTAAGAAAAGTTCCTAAATGGAAAATCCTAGGCCCAGACACAGTACCTAATATTTGGCTAAAAGTGTTAACATCTATATGAAAAGATTTAGCACTGAGAAATTATTCCTTATATGTGCATCCCAAATGGACACCAACCTGGTTAACATCAGGAAAAATAATACTTCTTAAGAGTGAATCTGCAAGCCATCCTAAAAACTGTAGACCAATAACTTGCCTTAAAACAATATACAAGCTATATACTGAAATTACTGCAGATAGAGTTTATAGTCATTTAGAAAAAAAAACTCAGTCATGGCAATAGAACAAAAGGATCAAAAAAGAAGTTATATGGGACAAAGGATTGTGTGTTGCTAAATAAAACCATAACATAATTGTAAATAGGAGACAAATCTAAGTATGGCATGGATAGATTACAAAAAAAAAAAAAAAAAAAAAAACATTTGACAGCCCTCCACATTCATGGATAAAGGAATGTTTGCAGATGTAAAAGATATACCTTACACTGATCAATTACATTACAGTGACCATGAAACTGTGGAAAACTACTTTGCAGTTAACTTATGACAAAGTGCAAATTATTATCCCGTGGTTAAAAATCCAAAGGGGGACAGTGCAGGGTGATTCTATGTCCACTGCTGTTTTGTCTTGCTTTTAACCCATAAACATCTTACTTAACAAACAGATTAGGTCATGGCTACAATTTGGCTGCAACAGAACAACCTTGCTTAAAGAATTCTCATCTACTTCCATCTGGGACAGGAATGTGATATAATGGAGCTGGAGCAGGAGGGAATCTATAAATATTTGGTAATTGTTGAATGATCGGCATTAAATATGAATACAACTTTCGAAGACTAAAACTAATACTGAAAACTGCACTGCCATCTAGGAATAAAGTCCAAGCTATAAGCCATTTGCTCTTCCAGTTCTTCCTGTTCTAACTTACAGTTTTGGGGTGATTTACTAGCTCTAAAAGATATTGAATCAGTTGGACAGGAAAACAAGAAAAATGCTTCATGCTCATCAGATGATATAATAAAAATCCTCATTCTGAAGTCACTATGGGCCTCATGGGACTACGCACATATTTGCTGACCTCATCAGATCCAAACAAAGTGAAAGTTTTATAACATCAAGAGAAGTCTAAGATGGCGTCTCTATTTATGAAAAATTATATGGTGCTGCTTACTGTGATGGATTTGAAGTCTTCTTAAGACACTCAGTCTTGCTGGCTGGATTCTGCTAAAATTCAAAGTCTGGTTATATTTGCATTCACAGTCTGTTGCATACAGAAACTTGCAGAATATACACTGATGAGAGAATATACTTTCCAGCATCAACTTTAGAGCAGTAACAAATAACTTTTTATAATAAACCAAACTGACTAACGTTGCAGCTTAAAGTACTGTTCCACTTTACTTCTCATATAGTACAGATGATCCGAGAGATATAACATTTACCTCGAGACAAATGTGTCTCTACCTATACGTCTAACATAACTGGATTCATACAGATCTTTATATACAATTTTAGTCATGCACATACATATACATTTCCTCTTGGTATTCTATTTTGGAGAATTGCTCATCCTGTAGAAACAATACTAATTGTTGCAGATGCTGATGCAAATGCTGACTTGATGATATTATTTTTCAGCTTCCTTGTTTAACAATGTCTTGTCACATTTTTGCTGAATTTATAAGAAGCCAGCTTTTCTGACAATGTGAACATCCTGTATTCTATTTGGATCTTTGTATAAGAACATCTGTTCTTGTGCCAGGGAAACAGATTGTAACAGTGTCATAAACATGTCCTGTTGTTTAAGGAAACATTGTGTCCATTATGCAGAAACATGTCCTGCTGTTTAAGGAAACATATTGTGTTATTTTTATATGCAGACAAACATGTCTTTGTTCTTTAAAAGCAGATTTTGCATGTTTGCTCTTGCATACATCCTGTTTTTAAGTCTGTAAGAGAAAAATGTCCATTCAGCAGATTCCTTATTTTCCAAGCCATGGTAATTTAGTATGGATGCTGATCACATATTACTAAACTCTATTTCTACATTTAAGCAAGCTTTATCTTATACCTTATTTATGTTGCATATTTTAGCAAAGTTACTTTCAACCTTAGTATATTGTTGAGCACACTCTAACAATTCCCCCTTTTTTAATTTAAACTAGGGGAATAAATTCAGCATTATTTGATAATACTTTTTCATTATGACAATTAACAACAGTAACTTGACTAGCTTTTGCTAAGCAGACTTTCATACATGTAAATAATATGCAACCAAGCATTACAATAACAATAAAAGAAATTAAAAATACAGTGATTTTTCCTGTTCATCCTGTAAATAGATTACTAAACCATTCACTCCAGTCATCATTCTAGTTTTTTCTAGTATGTTGAGACACTTGTGCAATCACTTCTAAATGTGCTTTTACAGATTCTGTTTTGTCTGGAATAAATGTACAAAATTGTTCTCCTATTAAAGCACATGTACCCCCCCGGGATGCTAATATGTAATCTAATACCATTCGATTTTGCAAAACCGTAGTTCGTATTGCTGTCATTTCAACAGTAATGTCAAGGACTGCACTGAAAGTGGCATTTGCCAATACCTCAACTAGTTTAGATAGTTTTCTCAGCTCCCAGATGGCTTTTGCAGCCCCATACCAAGGGAAAATACCTGCTCCAGAGATTACATCATTTCCTAAATCCATATCTTTTAATTTAATATAATCAAGATTTTGATGATATATACGTGATGTATCTAAGGTGTCTACTGGATTTTCTGGACTTTCAATCACAGGTAATATATCCCTTTTCTTTTTTGCATTTCTAATGCTTCCTTTTGGTAACTCTTTTACATGATGCATTGCTGGTACCACTAATCCTATATAACAGGTGCCATCCCATCCCTTTGGTAACCATTTATAAGCATATTTACCACAGATGTAATATAACCCATCTGATAGAGCAACACTGCTATTTACCAGACTGCCATTTGCTTGCCCCATAGTAGGAGTTTTATCTTGTACAGCTGTAAAGTTTTTATCTGTTTTACTTCGCCAACATGTAATATTGGTTTTACACTCATTTTTATCATTTTTGAAAAATGAAATACTGCTGTGTCACTTAATATTAACTGATCCTTAATTGGTATTAAAATAGGAAAACCATGAGAAAATACTCCACTTACTGGTATGTGGTTGTGAAAATTTATCATTTCAGTTGTTTGAATACAATTGCTATTACCCACTGGAACAGTTCCATTTTGTTGAAAACATGTGATCCCCTGCACTATAGCAGATAACTGTACTCTTGCTTTACGTAATTGTACATTTATAACTTCATCTCCTGTTTCATTTATTAATACTCTCCAACTACTAAGATAATTTAGTGGAATAGGTATTAGAGGCATTACCCCTGTTATTTTTGATATTAAACTACATACCCAACAATTAGAAACATTCATGCTTTTTGCATACCGACATTGTCTTGCTAAAAAAGTGTTAAAAGATGGTGACCAGTCTTGTTAATTTTCCCACATTTCTTTACTCTCTCCCTTATGTAACTTTACAGTTTGATTAACAGGTTGTAAGTATAATTTAATACTAAACAATACAATAATAGTTAGTATGATAGCTATTATCAATTTAAAAAAACATCCTTTAAATAGAAATTCCATTGTTGAATCATTTTGCCTTTGGTCATCCGAAACTGGATTTCCAAAAGGATGCACTTTAAACCATGTCAATTTCATTATAGTTTTCTCTGTTGGAAACCTACAAGAGAATACATTTAATCAGATTTATATTGCTCGCTATTTTTGATCATTCCTAGTTGATTTTTATGTACCAACATTGTTCTGTTTTTCTTTTTTCCTTTGATTTTGTACACTAATGGTCCAATTTGTTCCACTACTTCAAAAGGGCCTTGCCAATTGCTAGCCCATGGTCCTTCCGTTTGGAATGTTTTTACCAATACTTTGGTTCCACAGGTTAGGTTTTCTTCAGCTGGTAATATTAGCACCTTTTTCCATAGATGGAACGCTTGCTCCCTTGCATTATAGTCACATATACTAGTAAGTTGTTTTAGCCATTCCTGATGTTTGCTGATTTCTAGCATGGGCCTACCATTAGGTAAATCTGGATCAAATGGTAATTGTATGAGCATTTTGCAGCCTGTCATTATTTCATATGGGGAAATACCTGTTTTGCTGTTTGGTGTTGCTCGAATACCCATTAAAATACCAGGCAGATGATGTACCCATGTATTGCCCTTTTCCAAGCATGCCTTTTTTAGACGTTCGTTTAACGTCCAATTCATACGTTCTACAATGCCATTAGATTGTGGATGGTATGGTACATGAAACCTTTGCTGTATGCCTAACAAATTACACATTTGTTTAATGAGATCACTAACAAACTGTGGGCCATTGTCTGACTCTATGACCCGTGGCCATCCCCAATGACAGAAAATATTTTTCCATAAGGCTTCTGCTGTTGCCTTTGCTGTCATGGTTTTGGTAGGAATTGCTTCTACCCATTTTGAAAAGACGTCCATTACTACTAGTAGATACCTGTAACCTCCCTTTATTGTTGGTAATGGACCTGCATAATCTATTTGAACTGCATACCATGGCCCATCCGCTGGCTGTACTTGATGTAACTGAGGCCTTTTGCTTTTAGCATTTACCTGCAGACAGATTAAACATTCTTCTATAATCAGTTTGCAGGCCTTTTTTAAATTTGGGTTCCAATACTTTTCTTTTACAACTGCCCATAACTTATCAGTTCCTATATGGCCCAGTATTTGGTGATTTAACTTGACCAACTGGTGTGCCAACTGAAATGGTACATATGGCAACTGTAACCCTTTGGAGGTGGTGTATGCATAGTACTCCTTTGGTGGTATACCTGCCAATCTGCATTGATCAGTTTCTTCTTTTAAGCCCTGTTGTTTTTCTATATTTACAAGGTCTTTCGCTATTGACTCTTTATCTAACTCTTTTAAGACACTAACTTCTACATTGGCATACTCATATTCTGGAAGTTCTTTTCCATTTTGTGCTGCTTGTTTTGCCAGAGTATCAGCTAACACATTTAATCTGTAAGTTTCACTGGTTGGCTTTTGATGTGCTTTTACTTTTAAGATGCTATACTGTCCTTGTTGTTTTGACATTGTTATAACTTTATATATGTCTTTTAATACTTCAGCATGCCGTAATGGTTTACCTACACTATCAAATCCTCGTCTTACCCAGGTTTCCATATGTAGTCTTAAAGAATTTACTACATAAGCACTATCTGAAAAAATGTTAATAGGATTGTAATACATTAGCACATACAAAACTGCCTCCAGTTCAGCTCTTTGAGTTGACATATGCCCTGGTAACTTGATTAGTTCAGGAGAACTCAGTTGTGGATTCTCTGGAACTATGGCAAATCCTGTCCAGTATCTGCCGTGGTCCCAATATCATGCTCCATCCACAAAGATGGATGGCTTAAAGTGATCAAAATCAGATGCTAAAAATTGCACCTCAGGTGACATTATCTTTTCTAAACAGTTATGCTGTTTTCCTTCATATCCCATGTGGTTTGACAAATAGTATTTGTCCCCTGTCTGTATAGTAACAGTTTTCGTTCCGAAAAGTGCCATCCATTTTGCAAAGACTGCCTGACTAATACCATCTGTAATTTTATTCATTTCAAAACTGTCTATCAGAGCTTTTACAGCTTGATGTGGTGTTTGTATTATAATGCTGGAAAATACGGTAAACTATTCAGTTTGTTTAATACCCCAGTAAATGGCTAATAACTGCTGTATACATGGATGGTAGCCCAATTCCACTGGAGTCATCTTCCTGCTAAAGAAAGTGACTGGGCGTAATGTTTTTATCCATTCTGTTGTCGCTACCATGTGGCCATTCCTGTAGTAGTACCACAGACAGTGTTTTTTTTCCTGCTGCTGCTTGTAACACAAATGGTAACCTTGGTGTGGGTGCTATTAATTCTGTAGCTTATGCTAGTTTTATTTTTATCTGTGAAAATGCCTCCTCTTCATGAGATCCCCACTCTAAAAAGGGGGAGTTCTTTTGTTCCAGTAACATTTTGTATAGTGGAGCAGCCACGGCTGCATAATCCTCTATAAACTCCCTATTGTAATTCATGATTCCCATGAATTTATGTAAGTCTGCTATAGTCAGTGACTTTTCCATTTGTAAAATGCCTTGTACACGTATAGGGCAAGGAGACCTTCTTGTTGGCTTTATAATAGTACCTAGAAACTTAACTTTTTGTGTCATAAACTGAATTTTTTCACTTTTAACCTTAAACCCTGCTTGCTGTAGAGTATGAAAAACTCTTAAAAAGCCATACATGCTCCTCTACTGTTTCTGACTGAATTAAAATATTGTCAATGTAATGTATTACTGAATCATCCTTTTCCAAATGTTGCAGAATGGATCCTACTGTCTGATGAAAAATAACTGGATTGTTTTGAAACCCTTGTGGTAACCTTGTCATGACATATTGCTGGTTTTTAAATGTAAAGGCAAATCTTGGCCAATCTTTTTCCTGAGTGGTACTGCAAAAAAGCCATTTGCTAAATCTATTACTGTAAACCACTTACTTTGTGGCTTAATATGTGCAGCCAGCTCTAGGACTCCTGGAATCAAATGTGCTCTAGGAGTGGTATATTGATTAACCTTCCATAAATCAATAACAAGACGATAACTACCATCTTTTTTCTTAACTGGCCAGATTGGTGAATTTGTAGGACTGTTGCCTTTTTGTATAATCCCTTCTCTTTCCCATTCTGCAATACATTTTTCCATATGTTCCTCTGCTTCCCTAGGAATAGGATATTGTTTTTGAAAAGGTAGTATATAGTCCTGATCACTTCCTATCCCAACTGGACTTTCTAGTTTTCCACAATCACTGGGACCCGTGGACCACGGATTTGGGAATTGCTGTTGTAAATGCTTCCATACATCCTCACTGTCTGTATTTACATAGCCTGTAGGCTTTTCAGGTTTGTCAGGTAGAGAGATTGCATAGCAACCTGTATTTTGCTCTTCCTCTCTTTGTTGTTTGTCTCCCATCCACAGAATTTCATTAGGTAAATCAATTACTATGCCTAAAGGCCCTAGAATGTCCATACCAATAATGGTATTTGTGCAAGATGGATGCATTAAAAATGCACCCTTCCATATCTGTCCCTCTTGACTAAACTTTATGTCCACATTTAGGCTACTCACTGCATAGCACTAAATGCTGAAATGCAAACCTTTTTATAGGATTTGCTGGTAACTGTCTGTTTGTGACAGATACTGCTGCTCCTGTGTCTATTAAGACATTTTTCCACAGTGACCCCTCTACCCAAATATCAATCAGTGGTCATCCATCTCAACCCTTTTTAAAGGTAGTCAGGAAAGATACCAGAGTAGGGGGGGGGGCACATCCCTATTGTAAGGAAATCCACTCATCCTCTCCTTTATTATCAAATGCAATATGACACACCTCATGTTTTTGCTTGTCATCTTCCTCTGTGTCTGAATGGTCTACATATTTAGGTTTTTCAATCTCTTTTTTTAACTATATCCGTGGTGGTGGTGCTGCGGTAGCATTGTCGCCTCACAGTAAGACAGTGTCCGGTTCGATTCTCAGCTAGAGCGTCTTCTGCATGGAGACATGCATGAATGGGCGTACCTTCGTTGAAGGTTGTGCATCAGGGCTGGTAACTCGGCACGTAAAAATCAACTACGAATCATTAGCGGACCGGAGTTCCGCTGTGGCGACCCCTAACCGGGAAAAGCCGAAAGACACAAACAAACAATCTCTTTTTTTAACTGTTGCCTAGCTATTGGGTTGGGAGGGTGGCTTAATGGCTAAGGTGTTTGCCTTACAAACACAAGGTGTAGAGTTTGAGTCTCACAAGGGATAATTGGCTAGGCTTAAAATGGCTCGCAAGGGCAGTTAGCTTAGTACTAAACTATGAACCTATGAACCTATGAACCTATTCCTTCTGCCTCTTCTATCAAATGTTTCGGATTTACAGGTGAAACTGTTTGAAAATCTACTGGGCATACTTCCCCTTTTCCTGTATATTGATGGCTCTTATAACTGTTTTTACCAATATTGTAAGATTTTTGTACATAATCCTGCTTTTCTGACTTTTCTTGTAAATTTGTTTGCTCTCTTTTTGGAAACATCCCCTGTTCTTCCTTCTCTTTGCACCAGGCTTTGTAATAATCACAATTTTGCTTAATGTGTCCTATTTTTTTTACAAAAGAAGCATGTTGCTACCTTTTGCTCATTACCTGTGCTTGATCCTGATACTACAAACATAGAGGCAGGAGCTGGTGGTGCTGACACAGCTCATTCTGCTGGTGGTTGGTCACACCACCTTTGCCTTCCCCTGTTTTTTACCTCACCAATTACTTCAAATGGCTCACTATTATCTTCAAATGCAAAGATATGGTGTGAGTATAATGTCCCATCATCGACCATAGTCCGTCCCCTCATTAGTTTTTGTACCAAATCAGTGAGGTATTCAGAATTTTCTTCATAGATACATTTAATATCCCCTGGAACTCCTTTGATTTGTTCTAAGAAGCAATGTATTAACTGTTTTTGTATGTCTCTTTTTCCCATGTCTCTGTCTGTTTTTTGATACATGATCTGAAATGCAAGTCTAAGATGTTCACTTTGTTCCATTAATTTATCTGTGATAGTAATTTTAAAATTATCTAATAATCTGGCTGTGAGAAGCTGCCCTTGTGTAAATGCCATTAAAATGGCTGTCATACGTCCTACTTTAGTGTTTAACTGATAATCATCTTGTTTTAATTGAATGAAAGTTTTAAAACATTTGGGAATGAAAATCCAGAAACATCTAAGTAATGCATCTGTCCATATATCAGATCCTGCTGTATATGCCACCCATTCTTCAAATGTAAGCATGTTATAAAATATACCTTTTTTATCATTCCACTGTGGTAAACTCTGTAATAATCTAGACTGTGTATATAAATCTGTAGTGGTTCCCTGTCCCTGTTCTATAATTTGGACTGGTTTTGTGTTTTTTAACTCTTCCTTAAGCTGGGATATCAAAATAGTATTTTGGAGGTTAGTCTCTGTTAATTCGTCTAATTCTTCTTCCTTTTCCTTCAGAAGCTGTTTATGGTCTGTCATTTCTACATGTAAGTGTTTAAGGGATGTGTGATACCTGTTATTGGATTCCTCTGTTGACTGCAGGGCTCCAATTCACTTTTGACAGTGATCTTGGATGTCATTTCTGAATGTTTTAAACTCACTTTGTTTCTCTTTTAAAAACGTATTAAATTATTCTGTCAATGTATCATAAGCTTTGTTTCTGTCCTCATCTGTATGTGTAGCCATGGCATCATTCCATGCTTGTACATCATTTTTAAAGGGAGTTACAAGATCTACAGGGGACTCTGTCAATAACAGATTTGACTGCTGTTGTAATTCAGAGATTAATGTACTGACAGAACATAACTGCTTTACATCTGGATATAATGAAAACTGTGTACCCTTAATTAATTCTTTATTATGAACAGATCTGTCTGCACAGTCTATTTTTAGCAATATCATGCAAGACTTTTTATGGCATATTACACAAAATGCAGTTTCTCTTGAATCACACAATAAACATTTACTATGATATACTTCATTCTTTTGTTGCAAATACCAATCAAATGTTACAATCCACTTACATAATGCCTGTATGTCAACTTGCCCTAACAAGGTTTTACACTTACTAATGTGTTGTGTATACCAACATTGCAATTTACTCCATATTTTATCTGGTTGTTCTGCTACATTAAGAGTAAAACTTGGCTTACATTTGCTAGAATTCTGCCTGATAGCATCCATACTAAAAAAATGTGATGCAGAAAAAAGTCTTACCAGTGAGCAAGAAAACAGGTGATCGGGCTGTTGTTGCAGATGGCTGGAAATTTTTCAAAGTCACTCAAGAAGCTGGGAAAGCACAACAGGCAGTGGACTGCTGTGTTAGTAGATATCCACCTTTTGTTAGAGAAGTTATGGCACTGTGACTTGAACTTCAGTCTCACTCCAGATGTAGACGTCTAAAAAACTTTACTACTGCAAGCTGCATAAACTGGAATACTTCTGTTTAGGATTTACACATACGTACAAATGTTAGTTACTGCAATTTAACTGAAGTGACCCTCTGCCGGGCTTACCACTCCTTCTGTGTTCCAATGCAGGCTAGCTTGCCATTGAAAAATTATATGGTGCTGCTTACTGTGATGAATTTGAAGTCTTCTTAAGACACTCAGTCTTGCTGTCTGGATTCTGCTAAAATTCAAAATCTGGTTATATTTGCATTCACAGTCTGTTGCATACAGAAACTTGCAGAATATACACTGATGAGAGAACATACTTTGCAGCATCAACTTTAGAGCAGTAACAAATAATTTTTTATAATAAACCAAACGGACTAACGTTGCAGCTTAAAGTACTGTTCCACTTTACTTCTCATATAGTACAGATGATGTGAGAGATATAACATTTACCTCGAGACAAATGTGCCTCTACCTATACCTCTAACATAACTGGATTCATACAGATCTTTATATACAATTTTAGTCATGCACATACATATACATTTCCTCTTGGTATTCTATTTTGGAGAATTGCTCATCCTGTAGAAACAATACTAATTGTTGCAGATGCTGACGCAAATGCTGACTTGATGATATTATTTTTCAGCTTCCTTGTTTAACAACGTCTTGTCAAATTTTTGCTGAATTTATAAGAAGCCAGCTTTTCTGACAGTGTGAACATCCTGTATTCTATTTGGATCTTTGTATAAGAACATCTGTTCTTGTGCCAAGGAAACAGATTGTAACAGTGTCATAAACATGTCCTGTTGTTTAAGGAAACATTGTGTCCATTATGCAGAAACATGTCCTGTTGTTTAAGGAAACATATTGTGTTATTTTTATATGCAGAAAAACATGTCTTTGTTCTTTAAAAGCAGAATTTGCATTTTTGCTCTTGCATACATCCTGTTTTTAAGTCTGTAAGAGAAAAATGTCCATTCAGCAGATTCCTTATTTTCCAAGCCATGGTAATTTAGTATGGATGCTGAACACATATTACTAAACTCTATTTCTACATTTAAGCAAGCTTTATCTTATAACTTATTTATGTTGCATATTTGTAGCAAAGTTACTTTCAACCTCAGTATATTGTTGAGCACACTCTAACAATTTAGTTTAGAAGAAGCATTACAGCAGCAACCAGGAATGGAAATCGAACCAGAGGTAGGCAAAAATCAGACAGCACATAAATGTGCCAACAAACTAAAACAAATATAAGGAGAAGAAGCAGATGAGAAGGAAAGAAACATGGAAAAGGCATAAATATTGTGGCAAATACAGACATCTCCTGGAACAACCTCATATCATTTAGGATGTGACACAAGAATGGCTAAGGAGAGGTGAACTGAAACCAAAAGATAACACAAAAAGAAAGCCCAAAAAGGGTAAAACCAATATCACTTCTAAAAAATAATAAAAAAATGAACACAAGCAGAATAATCCACTTTAATGTCACGATGAACACATACAAAATGTCCCAACAACTAAGCGCTTTCACCAACAATAAATGGCTTCATCAGAGTTGAATGGGAAATAAAAAGCACCCATTTAAATAACTTGACATCATCGAGACTGCCCAATCATAATTTAACATCATACTTTACTAATCAACTACTCAAAAACATATAAAGACATATACACGCATTTAAATATAAATTAATAAATGTTAATACTGGAGTCTGCTATTTTAAATGTGATATATTCTAAAAAGTTATTCTTCTAAAACATGACCTGTAGTAAACATATTAATAACCAAACCATTATAACAATCAAGGTTATTATAAAGCCATTGCTCTATCTTTTAATACTGGTAATATTGCTATATTATCATTTAGCCCTGGGGGGAATGTGGCATTAAGCCTAAGTTGCCATTTGATCTCCATATTCTCAACTTTTAACTTAACATCACCACCCTTTTCATTTGGCAACACATGATCTATTACAAAAAAATACATTTCTTAAAATTAACACACAATGTACTATGAGTATATAATGCATTGTGTTTTTTTTTAGATCTTATAGCCCTCACATGTTCAGCAATTCTGTCCTTTAATGTGTGTGTGGTCTTTCCCACTTAGAAACTTTGGCAACTCATGCAGGTAGCAACATAAACTAACATAGTAGTGTTGCAACTGCACCTGCCAGGGCAAGATAAAGTATGGTCATAACCAGCAATATAGGGTCCGTCATTAATAATAAATTTGTAATGTTTGCATGCTCCACATTTATACATGATGGACATCTGCTTATTTAATTTAGGGCCCTCAAGTATACTTTTAATATTTGTACCTTGACTAAAGGCAATCCTTGGGTTAGATCCCAAAATAGCCTTACTTGCTTCATTATGGCCCATCCGCCATGCATTATTAATAGCTGTCATTAATGATGGAGCTAGATGGTTGTACCTCAGAACCATTATACTCACATTATCCAAGCCCCTCGTTATGGGTATTTTAGAAACTTCAGAGCATAGTATAGGCTGAAATACAGTGCTTCTCTTGTTAACTACCTCATTTCTAACTTTCAATATAATTTTAAAGGGTAACCCCCTTCTAAAAACATCCCTACCAACTTATATAAATCTTCTTTAAAAATGTTATCATCACTCACAAGTCTGGACAGTCTAACCATCTGTCCCTTGATAACTCCCTTCTTTTGATGAGAAGGGTGACAACTACTAAAATGTAACACAGCATTGGAAAAAGTTTTTTTTCTATATATACTACTGTGTAACTCGCTGTCTTCCCTAGTCAAATGGATATCAAGAAAATCTATTTCACTCGGATGGCATGAACTAGTGAATTTCAGGAATGAGGTAGTATTATTCAAAAATTCTACAAAATTCATTGCTTCATGTTCATTACCTTTCCACAGTATCAAAATATCATCCAAAAATCTATTGTAAATTAGAACATTGGACATAAAGTGAGATGGAAAAATAAACACCTCTTCCCAGTAAAGAAGCACAAAACTTGCAAACACTGGAGCACACTTGGCTCCCATAGCCACTCCCGAAACCTCATGGTAAATTTCTCCTTCAAAGCTGAAAAAGTTATTCTGTAGTATTAGTTCCATAAGATCAACCAAAATGTTAATCCTAGATTTATCAACCCCATTGTTCCTCAGCAGACTCTCATGAAAAAAAGCCAACCCCTCATTGTGGGGTATGATGGAAAATAAGTTTATCACATCAATAATAAGGAAAGAAAATGTACCTGAAGTTATAACTGCTTTAAGTTGCTCTAAATAGTGCCATGAATCTCTGAGAATGTGTTCAACCCCCCTTACTACCTTTTTAGTCATTTCATTTACAAATGCAGCAAGGGGCTCTGTTTTTGAGCCCCTTGCTGCAACTATTGGCCTAAATGGTGGATTATTTAGGCATTTGTGAATCTTGGGAATCCCAAAGATCACTGGTGTAAAACGGTGAAAAATTTGAACTCATTCTCATCAATGGCACCCTGAAATAGTGCATCAAGCAAGTAAAGATCAATTTTAGCATATGCCCTATTTATTTCATTTTTTGTATCCCTACTATAAGTGAGGGGGTCATTCAAAATCTCATACATTCTAAACACATAGTCATAATGCCCCCTCCTTTATCTGGTTTCATTATACGTAAATCCCTATTAACTGCCAGGTGACATAGGGCCTTCCTTTCATCAATAGTAATATTGTCACTCTCCCTTTTATTGTTCCTAAATAACCTCCTTACTTCACTCTCACACAATTTTTCAAATAACATCACATCAATATTATTAGGGGGTATAAACAGGCTTTTCCTCTGTAGTTTAGTATCCACCCTGTTCTATTTATGAACCGAAAAAAACAACTTAAGATCCAGCTGCCTAGTAAACAATTGAAAATTAATAAGGACATCTGCTACATCTAAGTGAAAATTGGGTACGAAGGTGATGTCTTTACTAAATAAACTGTGATAAGTATCATTCAGTGTCAAATTACTGAAATTGTAAACAGTAAAATATTTTTTTTGTAAACATCACAAAACACTGACTCATTTAATGTACCGTTATCAAAAACTATATTAAAATCAGCATCATTATTGCACAATAAAGAATCAATAGCTATCATTGTTTCTTCATTTCCCCCCTTGGTATCTGTTGCTGTTGTAGTACCTCCTGTTGTAATGACGGCCCACGTTCTGTTGATACAGTGGGCCCCCCTTCCCCATGTTCTTTAAATGCTCCAACTTCCTTGGTTCAGAGTTCTGATCTAAAAACAGTCATTGTCATCATGCTGAACATCATTAACACAATTACTAGCATTATTAATGTCAATTTGCTCTTCTTCATATAAATGTCCAGTATCAACTTTCCTAGTGTCCTTAGAGCCTACTGGGTAGGCCCAATCACTCTTGTAATCATTGGTATCCCTAGCAAGTTTTTTGCGTTTAGTATTAATATTGATTTTAACAAAAGTGTCAAAGTCTCTGAGCACTTGATTATAACTGTTTAAATACTCAGAAAACAAAAGGTCATTAATAATATTCTGATTCAGTGCATTAATCTCTTTCTCCATAATAGCCAACTTACTTGTATTATTACGAATTATAATGTCAAGCATATCCATTCCAGTTTTGTTAAATAAATCCACCAACTCACAAAAGGCAGTGGAACCAACTTCAATCCCAATGGGCAACTTCCATATACAAAGTCCTTTAGGTACTTGTTTTAACAAAAGTGACTTACTCAAAAAGGCATTGTCTAATTGCAACGCCCGATATCTTTTGCATGTTTTTTCAAAGATATCTAGCTTCTTTTTTAGCATTGGCCTGTCGTTTCTCTCCTTGTTCAAGTCCAAGAAACAATCTTCAGGCATACGCAACCATTTGTTGAAGTCACGCCCCTTGGAAGCTTCCTGTTGACTCGCCCAATTGGCGCTAGTCCCCTCCTCAAGCCGAGGCATGTGTAAAGTGAAGAGTTCAGCCTGCATGCTCGTTAAAGTGGCTGAAACAGAAGGAGATGAGTTAATGGTTCCTTCTCTCAATAATAGTGCAGTCAGCTTTTGTACTGAAGCAGTTAGTTCATTAATAACTGCCTCCATCTACACCAAGACACCAAATATGAAGAAAATGAGGATTGGGTCAAAACGGAAACACAAAAAGAAAGCCCAAAAAGGGTAAAACCAAAAAAAAATAATAAAAATCCCGAACACAAGCAGAATACTTCACTTTAATGTCATGATGAACACATACAAACGTCCCAACAACTAAGTGCTTTCACCAACAATAAATGGCTTCATCAGAGTTGAATGGGAAATAAAAAGCACCCATTTAAATAACTTGACATCATCGAGACTGCCAGACCATAATTTAACATCATACTTCACTAATCAACTACTCAAAAACATATAAAGACATATACACACATTTAAATATAAATTAATAAATGTTAATACTGGAGTCTGTTATTTTAAATGTGATATAGTCTAAAAAGTTCTTTATATAAAAAAACTTTTTATTCATCTAAAACATGACCTATAGTAAACAAATTAATAACCAAACCATCATAACAATCAACATTATAAAAAAAGTTTTTTGTTTTATGATTGGGCAGTCTTGATGATGTCAAGTTATTTAAATGGGTGCTTTTTATTTCCCATTCAACTCTGATGAAGCCATTTATTGTTGGTGAAATAATTTATGGCACTAATAATTCCAGTGTGTACTTCTATCAACTTGTACCTACTTGGATAATTCTACAATAGTGTGTGCTCTCTTCATCCTGCCTCCAGCTGCTTCTACATCAATATGCATGTTATCTGCCTCATGCACCAGACTTGGCATCAGTCATATTAAATACCTTATTTTATATTATGCATGCTGACATACTGAAGATGTAATCAATTATTCATATCAAGCATGTGCTTCAATGCTGTGAATCAGTAAGTTTAACTTGGTCTGGAGTGTTGGAAATGAGTGTGGAACAGTTTATTATTATTCTTTTTTACTTAGGGTTAGATTCAAGGGGCTTGCAGGATAATTGCCTGCCTGTGATTGTGAGTTAGAAATCCCTGGTGGTCCCTTGTTTTTGCTGTTTGCTACAGCCAGATGGGGTGGATGGTACGATATGAACTATGAAAGAGGAAACTTAGCCCGATGACAGGTATTGCATCCAGGTAATATCCCATGAGAAATGGATTGGACCTGGGAAAGGAGAGCATGGCTTCTGCACTTAATGGAGGACAGAATTCTTCCTGTTTTGTGTTAATATGTTCCACAGTGACCTTCTGAACTACAGCATAGTGCATTAGCCCACTACACCACTACAGCTGAGTTGTGCAGTGGGTTAACGCACCATGCTGTACTTCAGAAGGTCCTGGGTTCAATGTTCCACAGTGTGACATTTTTGTATGTGCCATGTACCCATGTTTTCAGTTTATCTCTCAAAAAGATTAAAATGTTCACTTTGGATTTAACTGACATGGTTTTGTTAGAGCTGGCCTACTGCTGATTTTTGCTCCTTCTCCTGACCTGCAATCCTACTTTTCTAGACTTCTCTGAAAGCATGAGTATACAAACATTGGCAGCCTTTAGATTCTATTTTGCTAGTCTATATTAAGCTTAGGTACTGCACTTCTAGCAAAACTATTATTTTCTCTACCAGACTACAGCTGTTAGCATCTCTTAATACTGACAAATATGATCTGGTTAACTGCTCGTATGTCTGATGCTTATTAATGTTTTCTTGTCATTGGTATGTACTGTGACCCACGTGTTATGGATGGCATCAGAAGCACAAATTTGTGCCATCATTGGTATTTGACATATAATAGACTCTGAGGGTGCTGATCCTAGCATAATGTATGACTTTTAGTTCTTTAACAGATTTTCATACATGGTTGATGAGGTTTACCATCTTGTATGAGTGGGATGACTTACATGGGCACCCCCCCACACACACAAAAGTCATGCTGGGCTTTGGGAGGGAGACAGCTACCCCTAATGGCAGTCTTGTTTCTTGCATACATGTCCTCCTCCCACTCAAACAAAATGAACCATACACATATGAGAAGACTCACTAGTTCTTTACTTCAGCGTCTTAGTATGAAATTCTAAATTGCTACTCTCAGTTCTATCACACTATACTCAATTCTTGATGTGAGGTGGGTTAGCCAAGATACCACAATCTATTTTCTTGTCTACCTTCAGGACTTAGAACCCCTTGCTGATCTGGGCCATCACCCTACAGTGACTGTCTTCTCATTTTCCCTGCTGTATTGTAGGATTAGTCATGGCTATGTGTCCCCATCTTGGGACTGCAGCAGCCTCACCTTTGGAGATTCTCAGTGCTCACGCTTTTCATCACTGCACTCACACTTGATGCATGAGATCTCTGCACTAGTATCTTATTGCAGCTTACTATACATGAGAGGATGGGACAACTGTTCTGTTCTTCTAATGGACTGGTATTCCTTACTACATGAATACATCTTCAGGTGAGATAGTGTAAAGTAGATTGTATATCTTGCTGGTGCATTTAGGTGGGTTTGTATTTTTCTTCCATATTTGTTTTCTCTGTTCCTCTCTATTTTCAACTATGCAATCAGGCTAGAATAAAACATGACTTCTAATCTGAAAACATCTGAAGTTCAATGCAGTATGCTTATTGCTTGTAACATTAATGGTCTAGAGGTGATTATCAAGAGGAAACAGGATAAACACAAGGTTTGTCTCAAATAAATAATTGGTGTCAAATTCACAGCCAAAATCAAGGTCTGAAACTATATGCCAAAATATGCTTTATTGTATTCTTTGGGAAGTCATCTACTCCAGGGAACTATCACATTGACAATACACCCCTGAGAGTTGACTCAGTTGTTTGGGATTTGGGAACTTATGTGGACACTGACCTATCTTTCAACCAACATGTGTCTATTGTTGTAAAAATGTCCTTGTATATTGCACAGCTTATATACAAAGGGATTGTGTCTAGATTTAGGTGTGTCATTGTTTCCCTTTACTCAGTCTTAATTAGGTTGGTCATTGAATATAATGCCCCTTTGCGTGTATCTGCCCAGACACATGCAACAACTGGAAGGATCACAGTGGTACCTTACTAAAAGGATGCAAGGCATAAACAACATGTCTTACATGGACTGACTCAAAGCTCTGTCACTACACTCAGTATCCTAAAGACTGCTGAGAGGTAACCTGGGTCTAGTATACAAGGCATCTTCTGAACCATTCTTTATTTATTTATATTTATTTATTGACATTTACTAACCGGAAAAGTCTACTGGGTAAGTAACCCCTTTTCAGTGGAGCGCCGGGGAGAAAAACTTCACAATTAAACAATAAGATATAGAACGATGACAAACAACTTTCAAGTATCAGATTAAACAATGTTACAAGATTAAGCAATTAAACAATATATAGACAATATTAAACTTAACAGAGTAATTAGAACTTCTATAAACTTTGATAAACAGTTGGTAGCGTAGTACAATAATTTTGAGTTGTTACTTTTGGCATAGCAAGAAAAAAATCAAAACATGGCAGTTCTAGCTGAACACCAGTTACAGCAGTAATAGTAGCATAAGGCTGATGCTGTCTGGGTAAGAATTATTTAGAGCCTGTGGAACTGGGTAAGTATTAAGCAGTGCCAGTTTTATGGTGGTTTGCTTGATTTATACTGGCATGTGAGGCTGTCAAGGAGCTAAGTTTTTAATGCTACTTTGCATGTCTTTGTGCAGTCTATCTGGGTAATGTTGGAGGGTAAGGAGTTCCATTTCTTAGCAATGCTATATGAGAACAAGCATTGTCCAGCTCTTTTATTGGGCTTGGTTACACTTAGTAGTAATTTATTGGAGGATCTAACGGTGCGTGAAGGAATATAAGTTTGTATTATTGATGAGAGCGCTGGGCAGTTATTTTGTCTATCAGTTAGTTTATGGCCTAGCATTAGTTGGGTATAGCAGAGATAGTTTGGGAAATCCAACCAGTTAAGTTCAGTGATTACTTGGCAGTGGTGTAAGCAGTTAGGCTTTCCCAAGGTGGATTTAGCTATTTTATAATAACATTACTGATGGATATACTGACATTATCAAGTCAAATGGCATCAGAAATACTCAGTCTAGGGATCTAAACCTCTTCTACAACTTCAGCAGAATAGTTTGAAGGGACAGGCATATATCGCAGAGGATACCACTGCTAAGGAACAGACTCCCCATCCACATAAAGCAAAGTTCATCCATGTCCATTTTTAAGTGCAAGTTAGGTTTACTTTTACTGTCATTATAGACTTTGACATGGACTCCACCCTTCCTAGGCTTACCAAGCATGCCAAAGTAAATAGGTGCTTACAGGGTGCTAGTAAGGAAAGGCCTGTATACTACATTTTGTGAATGATGAATATAAAAGTAAATTATACAATTAAACTTCCTTTGCATTCAAAATGTGCATGCTGATTGGACAGAGAAATCAGCTTGCCCATTGTGAATCAAGCATTACCCATTGTACATCTGCGGTGCCATTCCAGATGCATCATTTGTGAAAGTTTGGACTCTCATACATTAGGAGATACACTCAATATAATCTTATTATTTCAGAAATAATGAACAAAAGTGTTACGTAAGCAGGAAAGAAAAATATTTAAGTTGTGCACAGGAGTAGTGTTTTGGGAGTGGAAAGAGAAAACAACATGATCACATGGTCACATATCATTTTTACAACAGGAAAACATTAATAGGCAGTGGAGGATATTAGATTCTGAACAGTTCAAATTTATGTTAAAGCAGTGATGAATAAGAAGGGGTACCATAACATCACATACTTCTTTTGTCCTGTTTCTGTTTTCTGGGAATCACCTGTATGTACTGTGCAAATATTATCATGCAAATGGCAGACACATGTATAGAACATTGGTCAGACATCCAAAATACAAGAGAAGGAGGAGGGAGTGTAAAGCCCAATCATGCTATGACATTTATAAAAAAATGAAATATATTTCTTTCATAAATAATGTCATTGTATAACAGCAAAACTCATGTTTGGTTGTAAGTACTGTATGATTTATTCACAGTTAGCCGTATTTGATCACTTGGATTTGCCATCATGATCAAACCACACCAACCAAGTAAATCCTGCATTACTCTAACCCAAATGTGAGCCACTGCTAAAATGCTGCTCATATCTGCATCATAAGAATGGAGTCACATCATCAAGGTTTTTGCCTGGGGTCATACTTTGTGCTGAGGGAAGCCGCTGATCCTGGCACATTATCCATGCATATTATGGAAGTAATGGAAATGGGTGAGTTGGGTGGTCTCCTCTTACATTGCCATGGAGAACTAATTGTCTAGTTATTAAAATTCATACAGACATGAGAAGCATTATGGAAAACGTGGTTTCTCATCTGGATCAGACTGATACTATAGACTTTTATGTGGAATGTGGTAGGGAGGTTGGTAAAATGAAATAATGAGTTAGACTAGCTGGCTGGGGAAGTGTCAGGAATAAGATCCTAAACTTAAAAAAAAAAAAAAAAAAAAAAAATTGTTGATCAAACTTTGGGGGGTGGGGCTACTAACTATAAGCAGGAAGCCAGTGGGAGTCTGGAAATAAGATGGCAGCTAAGAGGCTATCGTTTACTTAGTCTTCAGATGCTAGCAGCCCATTTGCTCATAGCTAAAAGCTTGTCTGTGTATTCAAATGTGAGCAATTTGAATATGCAATCTGTGCCTATAAAAATAAATATACTTTGTCCAAGTATCTGTGACCTTGGAAGAAGTATATCTATAGTTACGTGGTATATACACAAATCCCCAATAGTAGAGGGAGCAAAGAGGTTTGCACAGCGGCAAAAGCACTTTTTTAAAATTTGCTGCCAATCATGTGTATACCATGACATTAGATACGGAGTTGGTGAAACTTGAGCATTTGGTGTTTGAGTTAATAAAGTAGATTTCTGATAAAAAAAAATAAGTAGACAATCTTTGCTGTGCAAAATGTCCAAATTAAGAGGGAGCACAACCCAGTTATTTTCCTAGGCCAAGAGAATTCCTGACAAATCTTTTAGTGTAATGCTTAAAAGGACAGAAATTAAGGTATAGAATCTATTGCCTGGCATCATGGTATGGCTTTGAAGCACTTATGTTAATAAATTCTGTTAACTGTATTTGTCTGTAGAGTTCTACTGGTGAAGATTATGGTGCAACTCAAAGAATCAGGCAAGTCTCGAGGAGGAGGTAGATCTTTCTTACCAATTCTCAACTTTTTTGCTCAAGAACTGGTGAAAAGGCCAAAAATAATGTTGTTAAATGTTACTCTAGTTCTCTTAAAAAGTTAATAGATAAACAAGTTTTGTATCTGCATGCATTATCTAAATGATAGAAGGTATGAAACTGTAATATCTGGAATTATTGACTGACTGTAATGCTCAGTGATCTACCAGAAAATCAAGCATTTTATGAGGGACAGGCAAAGATATGATGCAAAATCAGGGCCAGTCTGGAAAATCATGGGCATTTGACAGGTATGCTGCCTTATGCTGTGCCAGAAGTGCTGCTAAATGTCAACAAATTCCTTATCTTAGTTTGGATTTACCAGGCAATCACCCCCTTGACTGTTGGTTAAACTTGGGATATTGATGGTCTTACCTCTGATGTCTATAAAAGTTTCCAGGAAGAGTTTATCTCACATCTATGCAAGCCATTTATTCAAGCCAAATGCAGAGGAATACTGTCCTATTTAACCCACAGTCACTAACCGACTCTTCCCCAACCTTTCCCAATAGTTAGTGGTTGATGGCCCTTTCTTAGGTAAGGGCTGTCTTCTTTCCCCTCCCTTTTAAATTTTTGCAGTGGACCCCCAGTAGAACTGCTAAATGTGAAGTGTTCATATATATGTCAGTAACAGTTTACTAGAAAAAATCCCATTATTCTACACATAGTTTGCAGCTGATTGCATATTATAGGTTAGATACCATGAAACTCAACTCAAAACAGTTTGAATGTTATATTTGAGACTGCAATATATTGCAGCCTCAGGATAAATGTGGACAACTTTTTGATTTTTCAACTTAAATGAGGACTTTGGAAGGAAACAGGGACAAGTTAATGACTTATCTATATACTGGCACATCTCTTTCTCTAAGAAGATTAATAAAATTATCACAGGAAATGCCAAAGTACTCCTTGCAAAAACTACGTTCCAAATGTTAAGGTGGAGGCAGCTCAAACTCCTTGTTAGCTAACGTTAAAGAATAGAAAATGATGGTCCTTCTTACATTTTATTTTTATGATGACATGTACCTCACACTAGTTATCATATAAGACTAAGATGCTGCAACCCTGTATTCAGGATTTTATCTGTGACTCATGCTTACTCTGTGTGCCAAGAAAAACTGATAATGGCATTCAGAAATGGTGGCCTGTGGGGTCCCAAACCTCCAGCTGTAAGGTTTAGCAGCATTTCTTCGCTAAAAGGTAAGGCCTTGGTTGAAACAATACCTCACTTAATCTGATAATGAAATCCATCTAGCTTACATCATGCGATAGAGGGAAAAGCTTCATAACTGGACTGGTCTGGAATCTGGGTGGATAGAAACCGCAATATTAGAAGCTTTTCTACCCCATAGCCAAGGATCATGTGGGATGGCCTTATTAACTAAAATCTGGATTGTACCCCTGGTCGGTTACAATAGAAGACATTTCCATTCACTGGCCAGAATTGCTTCAGTTAGTTGTTACCTACTGGGTAGACCTGGGGAGGAAAATAGCAACAGATTTTTTCTCTTTGAGAGATGCCACCACCGAGATACTGAAGGTAAATTAGACGTCTGGCAACATCTAAGGTTATGTTCAGTTTTTAATAAGTATGCCCTTGCCTTATTTCCTCCTAGGCTTGCACCAGCAGTAGAAAATGTCAGTGAAGTTTTAGCTCTCCTGTCTTTGATATTGTGCTTTCTTTACAAACTACTGAGTGATGTTATAGCAGATAACTTTACTTTATTTAGGTCAGCTTTTGAGGTGAACTTGTAACTACAGTTCCTAGATACTCAGGGAATAGGGTTGATAGGTTCTATTGGTACAGTATATCAGTGAACATAACTTTATTGTCCAGATATTACCTTTAGAAACTTGACGTTGTTCCATGGTTGTCAGTTCTCCCCATCTCTGATAAAGTCTAGATGAAGAGGTATTGTTGACCATTGCTAAAGGTACAGTGCATCAAATACAAACTACCACAGCAAAATTGGCTACTTGCCCAACTGGGCTGCCCCAAATTAAGGAGACTGACATTTCGCTAAAGGGTTACAATCTACCTGATTTTGATTACAAAGCATTCTGGATTTCTGGGATACACTCTTACCCTTAACAAAGTCCATGACAGAATCATACAGTGCCACCCTTATGCCCTTACTTTTTAGGTTCTGAAATATGTGCAGTTAAATTTTTAAAAACATTAGCTAATTTATGGTAACTCTTGTAATTATTGGAATATGTTCGCATAATTATTGTTCAGCCTTCTAAAGTGTAGGGATTGGTGTTTATATGTATAATATTTTGTAATATTTGTGTAATTATGTAAATCCACAAACAATGTGCAACGGGGCTGCCAGGGCATAAAAAGTCACAAATACCAAATCTGTGCAAGCAAGTCCAGATACAGTCTCATCAATACATCGAAAACACAAAGTCAACGATCCAAGAGATCTAAAAACACCGGTTTATTTTATAGTGGTAAGCGCTTTCGCTTGGAGCTTCTTCAGCCCAAAAATACACACAGGAAATTCACATATTTATAGTCAGCAGTAATCAGCATCAATTAACTACCAATTATGCATTAAAGGTACATAAATATAAATATAAAACAAATCTATGCACTAATAAACTACTATATCCTGTATAAATGGAAGAAAAATACATGTAATAAATATGTCTAAACTAAAATATGACTGTGAGATAATATGATAGACTAGTATATATAAATATGCTTAAAAAATGTATGTGTAAATAATATAAAACTGATAAATAATGTAATACCCTATCTATAAAAAATACCTAAATATAAAAACAATGATCTAACCTAAAAAACCTATTTATATGCACATAAATACCCATTACAAATCATTTGCGAAGCTTTCTCTTTTTCAAAGCGGGCTTGATAGATGCCCTCTCATTTAAGCCCAAGCCTCTATCTGCCCTTAAAGTAATTATCCAACACATCTCTCTGTATTCCATGTAAGTCTGAATATCTCCTTCCCTAATACTCGGTCTTATTGCTTCTATCACTCTAAATCTAAAACTGTGAAGTGTACCTTGTTCCATCACATGTTTAGACAGGGCATTTAAGGTAGAACACTTCCTGATGTGATACATGTGTTCTCTCATTCTATCACGTAATGGCCTATTAGTCTTCCCTACGTAGAAAGCTCTGCAGCTTCCACATGTTGCTAAGTATACCACATGGGGAGTCATACAATTGTGGGTACCCCTAAAGGGCATTGGGGGTCTTATCCTCTGAGGTACCAGTGATTGTATTTGTCTTTATATTTGTGTAATTATGCCTAAAGAAAAACTTTTAATGCTTTGAAAGAGATGAGTTGGATCAGCAACCAAACAGAAGTGTAGAGGGTCATTAAATACTGTCCTGTTTGAGCAGATTGTATTTCATATACAGTGACTCCAGGAAAAGAGGCTTCATGCCCAATGAGTGGTGTACAGCTACAGATATCCCACTCCACAAGGGGGGATCCACCTTGGATCCTGGGAACTATCGTCCCATCAGTCTGATGAGCCTGATCTGCAAAGCCATGGAAATCATTATCATGGAACTTATAAACAAAGATAGTGGCACCCTTCAAACACTGGACCCCACCCAGTTTGGTTTTGTAAAGGGCAGAGCTTGTCTCCTCAACCTGATTGACTTCTTTGAATCAGTCTCTAGATCCGTGGACAAGGGTAAGGCGGTCCACACAGCCTATCTGGACCTCAACAAGGCCTTCGTTACCATCCCCCACTCTGGAATCATAGATAAACTTACTAAGCTGGGCATTAATCCCTACGTCACTCGATGGATTGCCAATTGGCTTACTGACAGAACCCACACTGTAAAAGTAGCTGACTGAAAATCTAGCTCCAGACAAGTGACAAGCAGAGTACCTCAGGGTTCAGTTCTGGGACCACTCTTGTTTGGCATTTACTTCTCTGAAGTACAGGCCAGAACTAAGGGACTCTGGCTAACAAAGTTCGCAGATGACTGTAAACTGGAAGCCATTATTGAATCTCCAAATGATTTGGATATTCTACAAAATGGTCTTACAGAAACAGATGCTTGGTGCCAGAGCCATGGGCTCAAGTTCAATGCCAAGAAATGTATAGTTATCCCCATTGGAAAAAAACAGGTACCCATGAATTACCACATAAGTGGATGTACACTAAACACTGAAAGTGTGATAAGGGACTTAGGGACACAGGTGGACAGTGGTCTCACCTTCAATAACTACATAGCCACAACAGTCAGGAAATCCTTCTATGTGGCACACCTCATCACTAAGGGCTTTTCATCCAGAAAAAAGGAGGTCATTGTCCCACTGTACTCATCCCTCATTAGACCCATTATAGAGTACAATGCCCCATTTGGTATGTATCTCAGAACACATCTGCAAAAACTGGAAAGGCCACAGAAATACCTCACTAAAAGAATCACAGGCCTAAAGCAGATGTCCTATGTTGATCGTCTAAAAAAACTCCAGCTATATTCTGTCACATATCGCCTACTCAGAGACTATCTCTGCTTAACATACAAGGGCATGTCAAACCCAGTGCTGTTGGACATGCTACACTTAAAGAAATCCCAATCCCTCAGAGTCACATGCTTCAGGGATCTAAACCTGGTCATCACAATGAACAAAACATGCTGGAGGGATAGGTTCCTGACCCAGAGACTCCCCATACTCTGAAATAGACTGCCCATACATGTCAAGCTGAGTGCCTCTTTGGCCCTCATCCAAAGGAACTTTGACGATTGGATGGGAGATAGGAAATTCACCCCAGGCCTCATGTCAGTCACCCTGCTAGACAGGGGTCCAGGGAAGCAAATATTGTGGGAAGAAATATCCAGGGAATTGTTATGGCTAGGCTTCTATAGGCCCTAGGGCCAATAGCCTAGTACCAACCTATGAACCTATAAGTTAAAACTGTTAAAACTGTTCTTTTTTTTATTTCATTTATGCCTCACCTCTTGTATACTTCAGGAGTAGAGTTGGCATTTTTGATTAATGTGTCAGCTTTTTCCTCCCTCAGGAAAGGCCAGTAAGCAATCAGAAGTGCTAGGCAATTAAACATTGCCGTTCTTGAGTAGACACACGAAAAGTGGACACATCTTGCATACACTATGCACATCTTTGCACGTTAAACATATTTAGATGTGTTAAACAGTGTAAGTGATTAATCTAGGAGTTTCTGTTCAGAGTGCAACACTCTTCCTGCTCCCTTAGTTTGGTGTGTTGGAGGTAATATAAAACAAATTGATGAGTTCTGTTTAAATGACCTATTGGGAAGGGGATTATTGATCCTATGCAGTCAATGTGATATGTACACAAGGAATTCATCAGAATGGGATGTTCATGAAACATGCAAAAAATGTAAAACTCTTGAGTCGGAGACAATAATGTAGATACAAATTAGAAGATAACACATCATTTTCCCAATGTCTTATTAGTAAATGTAAAGAAACATAAGCACTGCCTCTTGATGAATAGGAAAAGAGTTGTCAGAGTGATGACATTCAACAGAGTTTTTACATCAAACATGAGGAGTGAACTTAGTAGTCAGGGTATATTTGTACTATGGATCTAACTGTGAATGATATTTTAAAAACACCTTTGGAAGCTGTCAATATAGTACCTAATATGGTAACTGTAAATCAGGATTTACATGTTACAAGTAGTAACAAAGAAGTTAGTAGGGCTAATGATAAATTTGTTGAAGTCACTATCAGAATTACCAGTGGTATGGAGAATAATGGTTGCATTTCTTGAACTAAAAGATTATGGAGTGACAGAGTGCCCTTAGATTGTGACTTGGAGAATGTTCATTTGGAAAATAAGAAATGTAAAAAGGCATTGGGAAGTGGCACATCTTCATCAAGTGATACACTTACTGATTAGTTAATTAACTGGAATGATGGCAAGACCCTTGATATTTTGCCTTCTACCAAAGACGGTCTTATTTTAGTAATATGTAATTCAATGCTAAAAGGCTTAAAAAACTTAATACACAGGGAGACAATTACCATTTTAATGTTTAGGAAGATACAAAATGGATAATATAAACAACACTGTCTTAAAGTTTGTTGGCAAGAATAAAAAATGTGCCACTGAGATTATAGTCACTTTTAACAAGGATGTAGTTCACCCTTTAACTAAATATTTCATGAAAATGTAAAAGGTATTATATCACTGGGTAAAGAAGATGGTTGTTGTTCCTATACCCACAGGTCACACATGTCATATACCAAAAGATTATAGACCAATTAGCCTGACAAGTATATCAGGAAATGTCATAAAAGAATAATAATCTCATTACTGACATCAGAATTATCCTTAGGCTTGGTTATTTACCAACAAAGCTTTGTGTCAGAGCAATCTTGTAAGACAAATTTGATTAGCTTCTATTATAGTATTATCTCTGCCTTGGATGAAGATCTGTCATGGATGTGATATACTTGAAATTTGTCAAGGCCCATGGCCTTATACTAAGAAGCTAATAAAGTTTTATGTGAGCTACCAATGAGCTCTTACTTGGTAAAATTGATTAGTCGTTGACTGCATGACAGAACTTGTTTTACTTTACAGAATCATTTTTCATCAGTTAAGTCAATCAATATGGGTGCTTCCCAGGGGTCTGCATTGAGCCTGCAGTTGTTTAGAATATTCATTAGGTTGGGAGGATGGCCTAATGGTTAAGGTGTTTGCCTTACAAACACAAGGTGCAAGGTTTGAGTCTCACAAGGGATAATTGGCTAGGCTTACAATGGCTCGCAAGGGCAGTTAGCCTAGTACTAACCTATGAGGTAAGTAGATACTGCAGAATTTCATCACAAGAAACCAGGAATCAAGTGCTTGAATAACTTTTCAGATGATACAAAAATAGGTGGCATTGTCAACAACATTTCTGATTATAATCAAGTACAGAAATTTCTTGATTCATTGATCGTATGATCTGAAAGCTATGATATCCTGTTTAATTCCAAAAAGTGTATGACTGTTCACTTTGGTTTAGATAACCATAAATATCCATACACTTTGAGCAATATAATCATAACACTGGGAGAATGTAGTAGAGATTTGGGTATCATGGTAGCTGATAAATAATCTTTTAAAAATCATCTGATTGTTTAATAAGATCACATGACACACTTGGGAATGTCGTAATATATATTTCCATTGCATCAATTAATGTTATGATGCCACTCTATAAAGCAGTAATTAAAGCATTACCAAAATACTTTAGGTCAGGCTGCAAGTATAATATGTTACAACTGAAGAAGCGAGAAAATGTGCAGAGATGTTTTATGAGAGAAATTACATCAGTTAGGTACTTGTCATACAAGTATGGATTGAAGTACTATGCCCTTAACTCTGCTGCGTAAAGCCTGATGAGGGGGGATGTTATTTTAATATATAGGTACCTAAAAGATTATATTCTTGCAGCAACACTAGCTGTACCTTTTATATCACATAAACTAAACATAAGGAATAATAACAGGTTAGGTAGCCTCCCTTCATGCAGAACAATTCACTTTTGTTCCTTTTTCACTTTAGGGTAGGAAGTCTGAAGAATATGCTACCTCTTTATGTGAGGAACTAGATACCCTTTTTGCATTCAAGAAAGAGCTTGAAAGTTGGTTTAATGACAGGATATATGAACTAGGTTATAAAAGAAACAGATTCTTAAACAGCATTTTTTAGGCCTTGACTTTGAGTCCAAAGTATACTGAACATAGTGAATCTTACATATTATCTTTTCTGCTTTCAAGAATGTGTTCCTTGACAGAATGCTGTGCTACTCTGAGTATTGTTACAGATGCCTAGTGCTGGATGCATCATCATCTTGTTCTAATAAAGTCCTTATACAAAAAAGCAACACAATTATCATACAATGCAGTATGCAGTATACAGCCAGATATGGAAATATATAGCGGTGCAACCTGGAAGTAAGCATGCATCAGAACATCTCAGCACAAAAGTAAAGAATGGAGTAAGAAAGCACAATCTAATAACAGAAATAAAATAGATGACGTCTTGCCACAAATACAAAACAGCCCTTACCTATTGCTGCTATTGTGCTATGTCATAGCGCTAAGCAACTCAGATACAAAAGCTGAAAAAAAATAGTAAGAGAAAAGTGCACAAGGGCAATGGGGCAGATAGGGAGAGAGAGAGACAGGACTGGACAAGAAAAAGCTATTTTGCATACTGTACTGGCAAGAAAATACTACAGTATTTCAAATGTCACCACGCTAAACAGACGTCAGTAGTAGTAACACAGAAAAAAAACAGCTATAACAGCAAAAAAAAAAAAAAAAGAATCCTTAGCACACAGAACAAATCATACATCTCAACACAAAAAGTCTGGACAAAGCCAAAAGTAATTGGGGGTCAACAAAGGCCCAAAAATAGGGACAACATTTCAGTATTGCTCAAATAAGCTTAGAAGATTTCTAGAATAAAAGGTTATGTTACCATGCATTTTCTGAAGGATATGAAGTCTGAATATTAAATGTCCATCATTATTTAGTGAACTTATTCCTCATTGATTTGCCAGAAAACCACAAGTTTTATTAGGAAAAGACCAAAAATATGACTTAAAAATCTGGACATCCTGTGAAAATCTGAACAGTTCAGAGGCATGGAACAATAAAGTACAAATGAGATGTGAAGTATTATGGTATGAGCATCTACATTGTAACATCTCACACAACAACAGAGGTACACAGCCCAAACAGACACACAGCTGTGACACTAGTTGGTGAATAAATAGTTATCCAACGTAATCTGTATTAACTGCAATTTACAGAAATGCCAGTAAACAAAAATGTTGCTCATAACTATTTTCCAGCAACACACCTTTCTTGAACTAGCTCTTGAGTTTAAAAGTCTTTTAAGCATTGTTGGAGGGATGTGCCCTGACTTCTCCACCTTAATTATATATTATTAACTCCAAGGTTCATAAGTTCATAAGTGAGTGCTAGGCTAATGGCCCTGGAGCTAACACAAGCTTAGCCCAAGAATATTCCCAGTTGTCTGTTGCTGGACATTAGTTTGTTGTGCCCCTATTGAGCAAGGCTGCTGAAGTGACCCCAGGGTGAATTTCCTGTTACCCAGCCACTCATCAAGATTTTTCTTGAAGAGGGCTTGTGATGCTCTCTGCTTGACATGAATGGAGAGTTTATTCCAGAGTATGGGAAGTCTCCAGCAGGTTCTGTTTATTGTGGTGATGAGGTTGAGGTCGTTGGAGCATGTGGTGCGGAGGGATTGGGACTTTTTCAGATGAAGCATGTCTAGCAACACTGGGTCAGACATGGCTTTGTAGGTCAAGCAGAAATCGCCTCTAAGTAGGGGATATGAGACAGAGTATAGCTAGAGTTTTTTAAGTCTGTCTATATAGGGCATGTGTTTGAGTCTTAGGATCCTCTTTGTGAGGAATTTTTGTGGCCTCTCCAGTTGTTGTAGGTATCTAGTGTGGTACATGCCAAATAGGGCATTGCACTCTATAATGGGTTTAATGAGGGATGAGTAGAGGGGGATTATGACATCTTTATTCCTGGATGAGAAGCCTTTTGTAATGAGGTGTGCCACATAGAAGGACTTCCTGACTACTGTAGCCACATGGCTGTCGAAGGAGAGGCTGCTATCTACCTGTGTTCCCAGATCTCTTATCACACCTTGGGAGTTGAGAGGGCTAGCATCGATGTGGTAGTTTGTGGGCACCATGTTTTTCTCGAAGGGGATAATGATGCACTTTTTAGCATTGAGCTTAAGACCATGGTTCTGGCACCAGTCCTTGGTGTCTGTGAGGCCTTTTTGTGGGATGTTTACATCATCTTGAGAATCAATAATAGCTCCCAGTTTGCAGTCATCCACAAATTTGGTTAAACAGGGTCCCTTGGTGCTGGGCTACACTTCAGAGAAGTAGATACCAAACAGGAGAGGACCCAGGACAGATCCCTGTGGGACTCTGCTTGTAACTGCCTGGAAGTAGGACTTGGAGTCTGCTACTTTCACCATGTGGGTTCTGTGCGCGAGCCAGCTGGCAACCCATCTTATAATGTAGGGGTTAATGCTTAGGTTAGTGAGTCTGTCAGTGATCCCTGAGTGGGGGATGGTGTCGAAGGCCTTGTCTAGATCGAGGTAGGCTGTATGGACTGCCTTGCCTTTATTGACCGCTCTGGTGAGAGATTTGAAGAAGTCTATCAGATTGAGCAGACATGATCTGCCCTTCACAAACCCAAACTTTTAGGGGTCCAGGGTTTTCTAGGTTCCCTATATCCCTGTTTATGAGGTCTATAATGATGCGTTCCATGGCCTTACAGATCAGGCTCATTAGGCTGATGGGGGCATTAGTTTCCAGGGTCATTAGTCGCTCTTCCTTTGTGGAGTGGGATGACTGTGATGGTGCACCATTTGGTGGGAATGAAACCTGAAGTGAGGCTGTGGTTGAACAGGACACTCAGGTGTGATGCCATTTCCCCTTGTAATTTGTGTAGAACACAGCCAGGTATATTATCAGGTCCTGTGGAAGCTGTATTTTTGTCTTTGGATAGTGCTGCTTTTACCTGTGCAACTGTGATATTAGGGATTTGGCATTCCTCGGGTATTGGGATGGGCCCTTTAGGGGGTGAAGGGGGTGAAGTTTGCACTGAACCTGTTGCCCAAGATATTGGCAATATCTGTTGGTTCAGTATAAGTGGTGCTGTTGGGCAATAGCTCAGAGCACCTCTGCGTATTGTTATGCAGATTATTGACATATCTAAAGAATGCCTTGTGGTTATCTTTAGCATCTGTAGCAATTTTGTTTTTGTAGCTAGCTTTGTAGGATTTGATGAGGGATCTCAGTTTTTTGCTGAGACTTACAAGGGAATTTTTCCAGTCTTAGGACTTTACCCTTTTCTGCAATGGTTTTCTCCTTCTGTTGTATAGTTTGTTAATGGCAGGGGACCACCAGACTGGCTTCCTTTTTTTGGAGGACAGGATCTTGGTTCTGTTTGATATGGTCTGATCCATGCACCTGTGTAAATGCTCATACAGCACCTTGGTGTATGATTCAGCAGCCATGCATCCATTCCCCATTTGCATGGATGATGTGAAGTTTGACATCTCTACCTTTAGAAGCTCAAAATTGGCTTTGGAGAAGTTCTTCACTGTGGTTTCCTTCATCAGATGTGAGGGTGGGATTTGGATATCAACTGTGATTAACTTGTGGTCAGATCTCACCAGGGAGGAGTTGATTACCGGTGTAGAGCAGCGATCCCCCATGTTTGTAATGACCAGGTCGAGAATGTTTCTACCTCTGGTTGGGGTGAGAATGAGATGGTCTAGGGCACTGGAATTAATGAATTCCAGAAATCGTTGGGCAAAAGAGTTGGAACAGGAGTAGTTCTCCCAACTAATGGAGGTGTAGTTAAAGTCTCCCAGTATAAGGGTATTAGGTTGAACCTTAATGCTTTCCAGAGTGTTCAGGAATGCAGACTGGGAGTCTTGGGACATTGTGGGGGATCTATAGCAGGCTACAGCCTGGACTGTAGTTTTATCCAGTGTTAGTTGTACCTGTAGTATTTTAGATGCATTATGTTGGGGAGCCAGTCTGGAGGTGTGCGTATCCTTTATGAAGATGGATACACCACCACCTTTGGGGCTGCGGTCCACACCTCCTTTAGGGCTTTGGTCCAGATTTAGGGGCCGAAAGGTGTGATATGCAGTGTAGTATGGCAGCGCTGGGGTGCTTTCCGGAGCCTTGAGCCAGGTCTCTGTTACTGCACAGAGGTCAATGTTCTCCAGTTTAAAGAGTAACTCGAGCGAGTGCATTTTGAGATTTAGGCTTCTACCATTGAGTAGCATGACCCTCAGGTTGCGTTTGCTTGCAGTCATGCCAAAAAAAGGCACTATAGTGGTGGCAAGAGCCTTAGCCAGTATCCAGAATCCAAATGGTGGCAGATGCAGGCGATCTCTGGCAAAGCATCAAGGTCTGTCTATCATGTCATCCCAGGCAGACAGATACTGGTTCCCATTTGAATGACACCAAAAACTTAGCCAATTGTTGAAGTCAATCATTTTTTGTTTGTACTGTGGTATCATTCTAGACAACGGTAGGATGATACTCAGGGCTAGGGTCATATCTGCCTGAGTTACAAGATCCTCCATGTCTCTTTTCATGCAGTCCAGGGAAGTACGTCTTAGGTCATTCATACCAACATGGACAATGACTGAGTCATATTTGTACTTGTTGTGGAGAGACCCAAGTATGTGTGTTATGTGGCGAATCCTCACATTCAACAGGCAGCTGACCATACCTTCTCCTTATTCAATTTAGTGAGTGGGACATCAGTGTGCCTTACTACTGAGTCACCTATGACTAGTGTATTGGGTAAAATTTTTTCTGTAGGGACTTAGGCTGAGTGGGACACTGTTTATGTGGGTTATGTGTCTTGCGAGTTATGTTTGGATGAGATGGTTGTTTGCATTTCTGTCTTGGGAGCCTGCACAAAAGTGTGTGTGTGTTTTGTGTTACTATGTGAGAGGTGTGGTGGTGTGTGATCCGGGGGACTATGCATCTGTGAGGTGTGATGTTAGTGTCTACTTTCTCCTCTTGACTGGCTAGCTCAGTCTGGGTTTGAGAGAGCATGGCCTCTAGTTTGGCTATGTATGTGCATCTCTCATAAGTGGATGTGTTTGAAGGTAGGAGGAGAAGGTTGTCTGTGTACATGAGGCAATTGCTACATTGCCTCAGGATGCCCAGGTTCACCAGGTTAATAGGAGAAAGTGTAGGGTACTTACCTTTAGACATGCCTGGATAGGTGCTTAGTTATTTAAGTACTAGAGCTGCTTTGCTTCCTTTTAAGTACTGAAGATGTTTTTGTTTCCTTTTTGGATGGTTTTTAGTGCTACTAGCAGTTGGTATGCCTACAATAACAGCTGCAAGAGTTTATGAACAAGAGCTGGGTTTACAGGTCTGATTTGAGTGCTCAGAGTTGAAGGCTAGCAAGATCTAAGGAAAATTTTGAAGAACAGAATTTAAGGCACTGGTAATAGCTTACCCTAGCTTAGCAGTGCTGCATGATGTGCAAACCTGCGCAAACATCAGAAAGTTGAAAGGGATAGAAGCAGCCCAAAACAGCCAATAAAAACAATTCCTGAGCTGGGAACCACTCCTCTAGCAATAGATAGGCTGCTCAGAGCTTACCACTCCCACTGATAAGCAGAAAGACTTCCTTCTATCTAAGCAAGGTGTGGACAACTCAGAACACACAATACAGTGATGAAATCAGGAAATCTGAGATTCAGACTATTCTAGTTTAAGAAAAGGTGGGAAATAAGCAAGTAGATAGGAATTTTAGTTTTTTTTTTTCATTTTTTGTTAAAGAATCAGAAAAACAGTAAATGCAGTAGTAAAATACACTTGTAAGGCTCTAAAAGGCTAGCACACTTGAGTGTGTAGCCTGTAACAGTAAAAGCAGTTGAAAAAACAATTCAGTAAAGTGCAGTAGACAAAATCAGTTAAATTAGGTACCAAAGCTTGTAAAACGTCTGTAATAAAGTGCGGCAAGCAAAATTAGCTAAAGAAAGCAAAAATAGGTACTTATAATCAAGAAAAGTTTCTCTCTCTTCTTTCTGCTGCTGTAGAACTCTGCAGGATGCCCAAACAGGACCCACTAAGGTAAAACAAGTGCAAACCCATGCAAACACGGGTTTTTAAGTCCGAAAGTTTAAAGGGATAGAAGCACCCTGAAACAGCCAATAAAAAACAATTCCTGAACTGGAAATCACTCCTCTAGTGATAGATAGGCTGCTCAGACCTTACAACTCCCACTGATAAGCAGAAAGACTTCCTTCTATCTCAGCAAGGTCTGGACAACTCAGAACATACAATACAGTCTTGAAATCAGCAAATCTGCGATCCGGACTATAACAGTTTAAGAAAAACGAGAGAAAAGAGGAAGTAGATTTTTTTTTGTTAAAGAAGCAGAAAAAACAGTAAATGCAGTAGTAAAATACACTTGTAAGGCTCTAAAAGGCTAGTGCACTTTAGTGCGTAGCCTGTAACAGTAAAAGCAGTTCAAAAAACAATTCAATAAAGTGCAGTAGGCAAAATCAGTAAAAAAAAACAGTTAAATTCGGTACCAAAGCTTGTGAAACTGCTGTAATAAAGTGTGGCAAGCAAAATTAGCTAAAGAAAGCAAAAACAGGTACTTATAATCAAGTAAGGTCTCTCTCTCTCTTCTTTCTGCTGCTGTTGAACTCTGCAGTACACCCAAACAGGATCTTCTGAAGTGAAATTGTATTAATTGTATTATTAGTAAAAGTGTATTAATTCTGGTTTAAGCACTTGGGCTTCAGGCCATTTATTTTACATTAAGAGGGTTCGTGGTCTGCACTCTTGTGGGAGGAGAGGCTGGACTCTGCCCTTCTGAGCTGGGAATTTCTTGTTAAAGGCTTATAGTGCCTGCATATTTGAACTGCTTCTTACTGAAATTGGTACACCTTGTTTGCTATAGCATAGACTAGATCCAGGCCTGCTGAATCTAGCTTTGTTTGTATAACTTGAGCACTAATCCAGGCATTCTTTAAAGTATTCAATTGTATTTATTACTGCTTGGTAGTAACTTGATTAAAGTGTAGCTATCATTCTAAGTCTTTTGGATTAAGCACTTGGGCTTCAGACCAGTTGTTTTACATTAGGAAGGTTTGTAGCCTGCACTGTGGTGGCAGGACAGGTAGCTTACATCCTTCTAAGTTGGGAACTGCTGATTGAGGGCTCAGTGTCTGTTTTTCTAAAAGTGTATTAGTTCTGGTTTAAGCACTTGGGCTTCAGGCCAGTTATTTTACATTAAGAAGGTTCGTGGTCTGCACTCTTGTGGGAGGAAAGGCTGGACTCTGCCCTTCTGAGCTGGGAATTTCTGGTTAAAGGCTTATAGTGCCTGCATATTTGAACTGTTTCTTACTGAAATTGGTACACCTTGTTTGCTGTAGCATAGACTAGATCCAGGCCTGCTGAATCTAGCTTTGTTTGTATGCTTGTTGTTTGTTTGCTTGTTATTTCCCTGAAACGCTAATTCCACCTAAAACGTGGCTTTTCAGTGCTTCTGTGGATCCCTGATGATATTTGCATTGCTTACTGTACTTATTTCCTTGTTTCACTTGAAAGAAAGTTACTGTTTGTCGTTTTTGAATTTAAGTTACCTGTAACACATTGCATTTAAGTTGCCTGGCACTTGCTCACTAAAGCAATTATATAAGTCAGCACTAAAAAATTAAAAGCACTACACCCTCACAAACTCCCCTTGAGTACCTTGTTCCCTATTGGCCCTTTTTTCAATTATAAAGGAATTCCCAATACTATTCTAGCATGTCCAAAGGTCAGTTGTCAATCTCCTCTCCGGTCCAGCTGGTGAATCTGGGAATCTTGAGGCAATGTTACAACTGCCTCATGTACACAGACAACCCTCTCCTCCTCCCAACAAATTCCAACACGTGAGAGATGCAACCATATAGCCAAACTGGAGGCTAAGCTCTCTCAACTCAGTACTGGCGTAACCAGTCAGGAGGAGAAGGAAACCACACTCACTACAATTCCAGTCTCACATAGACCTACCATGACAGCAAACCAAACACATAAACACACAAAAACATACTCAGAGGCTCTAAATAAAAATCTGCCTAAGCAGCAGAGACCTCCAAAGCAGACACCCAAGCAACCGCTACCCCAAAACAAAACACATGCAAGACATAGCTCACAAAGCCAGTGTGCCGAACAGTCACAGCCATTAAGGCTAAACAACACACCTGATACACTTGTAATAGGTGACTCTATCGTCAAGCACACTGACATCCCGCTCACCAGGCTGAACAAGGAGAAGGTCACGGTGAGCTGCCACATAACACAAGCACTCAGGTCACTCCAAGGCAAGTACAAATATGACTCAGTCATTGTCCATGCTGGTGTGAATGACCTGAGATGTACCTCCCTGGACTACATGAAAAGAGACATAGAGGAGCTCTCTGAGCATGTAGCCCAGGCCAGTATGACCCTGACCTTGAGTAGCATCTTACCCTCACCAAGAATGATGCCACAATATGAAGACAAGATGATCAATTTCAACAATTGGCTTAAGTATTGGTGTCATTCAAAGGGGATCCAATGCCTGTCAGCCTGGGATGACATGCTCGACAAGCCACAATGCTTCGTTAGGGATGGCTTGCACCTGTCACCCCTGGGCTTTCGGATATTGGCAAAGGCTCTTGCTACCCCCATAGTGCCTTTTTTAGGCAAGGCTCAAAAGACAAACCCACCTCCATAGGTATCACAAGGGATAAGAAACTAAGAGTAATGCTACTCAATGCCAGAAATCTAAACCTCAAGATGCACAGACTCAAAACTCACCTTAGCATGGAGAACATCGATATCTGTGCAGTAACAGAAACCTGGTTCAAGGCTCCCGAGAGCACCCCAGCACTACCAGGTTATATCTCATACCATGCTTTTCGGCCCCAAAACTTAGACCGAACCACAAAAGGAGGGGGAGTATCAATATTCGTCAAAGATACCCACACCTCCAGGTTGGTGGCACTGCACGAAGCATCAGAGACTATCCATGTGCAACTAACAGTGGGTAAAACTGCCTTCCAGTTTATAGCCTGCTACAGACCACCCTCCTAAACCCAGGAACCCCACTCGGCCTTCCTGAGAACACTGGAAAATATGAAGGTCTCTCCAAACACCATTATATTGGGCGACTTCAACTACCCAAACATAGACTGGGAGCATTCCTCTAGCTCCAACACCCTAGCCCAAAGGTTCCTAGAATTTATAAACTCAAATGCTATGGAACAACTTGTTACCACTCCCACAAGAGAGGAAAACATACTGGACCTGATCATCACCAACATGGGGACTCTATGCTCCAGACCAGAAGTGTATCCCTCATTGGTAAGATCAGACCATAAACTAATCTCACTGGATATTCACATCCCGACTCCACCCCCTGCCCAGAAAACCACAGTGAAAAACTTCTCAAAAGCAAATTTCACACTCCTCAAAACTGAGGTGGAATCCTTCAAAGCCCCCGGGCCTGTAGAAAATATGGCCCAGACCGCAGAATCCTTTATAAACGCATTCTATGAACACCTTCAGGAATGCATGGATCATGCAATCCCAAATAAAACCAAGACCCAATCCTCCAAAGGCAGACATCCTGTCTGGTGGACCCCAGCCATAAACAAACTGTACAATAGAAGGAGGAAGCTACTACATGATAGAGCAAAATCCCAAAAAGGGAAGGCATCTCTGATCAGTATTAGCAAAAAACTACGAGCACTCATAAAATTGCCTAAGGCCAGCTTCGAGAGAAAAATTGCACAGGACACTAAGGATAATCACAAGGCTTTCTTTAGTTATGTTATGAACCTGGGTGGGAATTCCCAGATATGCTCAGAATTAGTCCAAAATGACAAAAAATACACCGAACCCACAGACATTGCCAACATCCTAGCTGACAGGTTCAGCGCAAACTCCCCCCCCCCCCCCAAAAGGGCAAATATCTATCCCAGCAGAGTGCTGCCTCCCTGACATCTCAGATGCTCAGGTAAGAGCCGCCCTCTCCAAAGCAAAAAACACAGCATCAATGGGACCAGACGGTGTCCTGGGCTGCGTCCTACATGAACTCCAAGAAGTGCTAAACCCAAACATAAAACTACTGTTCAGTCTCAGCCTTACTACAGGATATGTACCCAAAGAGTGGCGTACAGCAACAGTGGTCCCTCTCCACAAAGGTGTTGCCTCAGTGGATCCTGGAAACTATCGCCCCATAAGCCTGACTAGCTTGGTCTGCAAAGCTATGGAAAGGATCATCATGGACCTCATAAATAAAGATATTGGGGACCTACAGACACTGGATCCTACCCAGTTCAGCTTTGTTAAGGGCAGATCCTGCCTCTTAAACCCGGTTGATTTCTTTGAAACAGTCACCAAGGCCATTGATGAGGGGAAGGTGGTCCACACAGCCTACCCAGACCTCACAAAAGCCTTCGATACAATACCCCACTCGGGCATTATAGATAAGCTCACCAGCTTAAATATAAACCCCTATGTCACTAGATGGGTTGCAAACTGGCTCAAGGACAGAACCCACATGGTTAGAATTGCTAGAGCCATGTCAGACTCCAAACCAGTTACAAGTGGCATCCCACAAGGCTCAGTCCTGGGACCTCTCTTGTTCGGTATATAATTCTCGGAGATACAGGCCTATACAGAAAGACTGTGGCTGACCAAGTTCGCAGATGACTGCAAACTGGGCGCCATAATTGACTCTCCAGCCAACACAAGCATCCTCCAAAAGGGCCTCATAGAAACAGACAACTGGTGACAGAGCCATGGCCTCAAGCTAAACACCAAAAAGTGTATAGTCATCCCCTTTGGCAAAAACAAAGTGCCCACAAATTACCACATAGGTGGTAATCCATTAAGTACAGAAGAAGTAATTAGGGACCTGGGGACCCAAGTTGATAGCAATCTTTCATTTGACAACCACGTGGCCAAAGTGGTTAGAAATACATTTTATATAGCCCACCTAATCATGAAGGGATTCACATCTAGATCAGGGGAGGTCATCGTGCCTCTTTACTCATCCCTCATCAGGCCCATAATTGAGTACAATGCCCCTTTTGGGCTGTACCTTACCAGACACCTGCAGCAACTGGAAAGACCCCAAAAGTACCTCACCAAGAGGATCAAAGCGCTCAACCAGATGCCATATGCTGCCCGGTTAAAGAAACTCCAGCTCTACTCAGTGGCATACCGCCTGCTCAGAGGCAATTTTTGCCTGACGTATAAAGCCATGTCCAACCCAGAATTAATGGACATGCTGCACCTCAGAAAATGCAAATCCCATCAAGCTACGAGCTCAAAAGACTTGAACCTCAGCACTGAAATAAATAGGACATGCTGGAGGGACAGATTCATAACCCAGAGGCTGCCTTCACTCTGGAATAAAATCCCAGTCCAGGTTAGGCAGAGTCCCTCATTGACTCTCTTCAAGAGGAATCTTGATGAGTGGATGGGAGATCATAGGTTTACCCCAGGTATCACTTCTGTGTCACTGTTAGACAGAGGCACAGTATACTAACCTCAAAAAAGGGCATAGCAAAATTAATTTAAAATGGGTGGCGAAAGCCAAACACACTCTGGCTAGGCTTATAAATGCCCTAGGGCAGATAGCCTAGTATGAACCTATGAACCTAAATAAGTGTAAACCCACTCAAACATGGGTTTTTAAATCAGAAAGTTGAAAGGGATAGAAGCAGCCCAAAATGGCCAATAAAAAACAATTCCTGAGCTGGAAACCACTCCTCTAGCGATAGATAGGCTGCTCAGAGCTTACTACTCCCACTGAGGTCTCACTTGATTTGGGTAGTATTGTATTTTTGAGCTCCAAGTAATTTCTTGGACTTTGAAAAAATGCTTTGGCAGTGACAATTTCCAAACTGGAAAAAATGTACAAATTATATGACACCTCATAATGCAAATTCAGACATAATAAACACGTGACACCAAAAACAAAGGAAAACACAGATACCACTAGGAACCAAACAGGAAGGAAGGCAGTGAAGTAAACCGCAGCTCCAAACAGTTTTTAAAACATAGATTTTATTAATCAGATTTGAAGTCTTGGGGGTAACCAGGATGAAAGTGTTTATTTATTTTTTACAGAGTTTTGCAAATTTTAAAGAACAAGTTTTTTTATTAATAAAAATCTACATTTTAAAACTGTTTGGTGATGTGGTCCATGTTATTGCCTTCCTTTCTGCTTGGTTCATAATGAACATGTGAGTCAGCATCAATGTACACAGGCCTTGGTCAATAAGCTGCTGGTTATCCAGTGTCTAAGTGGCCAGGTTGAGTTACCTGGGATAGCTCTGTTGAGCGAAAGTTGGATGTAAAACAACCTGCCAAAAATGACCTAAAGATTGTTGCACTAAGTATAGGCTCATGGACAGAACATGACTTGGAACTAGATGACATGGAGGTAAGGAGGAGACTGGATATTTTGTGTAAACAGGAAGCAATGTGGAAGGAAGTACAACAAGGTGACTTGGTTTGGATTCCAGAGCCTATTACACAGGGAGAAGACAGACTACAAATGGTGTGGGATCTTCTGTAGGTAAGGGTATTACTGCTCAATGCTAGGAGACTAAACAAAACCTTCACTCCCTAGAAGCTCTCTTCACCCTAGAGAATGCTGACATACTGAGACATAGTTTAAAGCCACGCAGAGCACACCAACAGTACAAGGTTATAATGCATTCCACACATTTAGCCCAGCTACTACACAGACAGAGACTAAAGGTGGAGGTTTCTCAATTTATATCAAAAATAAATATACCACAAGGCTGGTCAAATAGGACAATGCACTTGAGCTACTCCATGTTCAAATCACTGTAAGCAAAATCCAATACCATTTCCTTGCAAGTTATAGGTCCCCCTCTATGACTCAGGAAACCCATACCATGTATTTAAACCTATTGGAAGCATCCACCATCCAATCAAATGCCATATTCATGGGAGACTTTAATTACCCCACTATTAACTAGGAATCCTATACAACACCTAATGTACAGGCACAGAGATTCCTGGAGTTTGTAAGCATAAACACTCTGGACCAGATTGTCATTACATCAACCAGAGGTACAACCATACTGGATCTGGTCCTCACTAATATGGGAGAGTGCTGCACACCCCCTAGTGTAATGTGTTCCTGATAAGGTCCAACTACAAAACGGTCTCCTTTAAAGTAAAAATAAAACCTGGACCCCAGATAACCTTAGGATATTTAGGAGCTACTCTAAGGCTAACTTCCTGGTATTAAGTGATAACCTGGCAAAATTTCATGCCCCCTTAAACCCTGAGAACACTGCTGCCTATGCAGAACTCTTCATAGAAACACTATAAAAGCATGTAAATAGCTGCATAGAGGCAGATGTACCCACCAGGAAGAACTAACTCAGAAAACTAGCCAACCTGGTGGAATCATGAAATCAATAGGCTGTATAACAGAAAGAAGAAAATCATGGCAACAATTAGGAGGTGCAGCACCCGACAGGATAAAAGCACTCTCATCAAACTAAACAAACAACACAGAGGACAAATAAAGTCTGCCAAAGCCAAATTTGAGATAAGTTTGGCCTCCCAGGCCAAGAACAACCACAAGACATTCTTTATCTATGTCCACAACCTCAAAGGCAATATACAAATATGTGCAGAGCTCATTGAAATGGAGCCACCTGTACTGAGCCAGACGATATAGCAAATGTACTGGCCAACAAATTCAGCTCCATCTTTACCCCCTCTCACCCTCAACCGTCCCTTCAGAAATGCCATAAAATATAACTCCCCCTGCTTTCATTAGGGAATAGGTGCTTAATGCTCTCTCTAATGCCAAGGACACTGCATCAATGAACCCAGACAATATCCCAGGATGCCTTCTAAATAGCATGAAACATGACCTATCAGGCTGTCTGGAATTGCTATTTAACTGTAGCCTCCAAATAGGTTTTGTGCATCATGAATGGAGAACAGCAACAGTCATCCCTCTGCACAATGGTGGGCCATCTACAGACCCTGGAAACTACAGACCCATAAGTCTCACTAGTCTTATATGCAAAGCCATGGAAAGAATTATCATGGAAATGATCAATAATGATATAGTAAACCACTAGACACTGGACCCAACCTAGTTTGGCTTCATCAAATGCATGTCATGCCTACTCAACCTGGTGGACTTCTTTGAGAAGGTCACCGAAGCAATGGTTGAGGACAAAATGATTCACACTGCCTACCTTGACCTGGCCAAGGCATTTGACACAATACTCCACTCAGGCATTGTTGACAAACTCTAGGTTATGTACAAACCCATATGTCACCTGGTGGATTAGCTCACAGACAGGACCCAGGAAGTCAGAATTGTAGAGTCCATCTCTACAAAGAGGACAGTCACAAGTGGAGTCCCTTAGCAATTGGTCCTTGGACTATTCTCTTTTGCCATTTGCTTCTCTAAAGTCAAGTCCAATGTCAATGGTTTCTGGTTGACTAAATCTGTAAATGATTGCAAATTAGGAAATGTCATTGAATCCCACACTGACACAAATGTTCTCCAGGAAGACCTGACACAGACAAACAACTGGTGTCAGAGTCAAGGACTAAAGCCAAATGCCAAGAAATGTGTAATAGTTTCCTTTGGAAAGACATCCACCCCTGGTAACTATCATATTGATAACACACCACTTAGAGTTGACCTAGTAGTCAGGGACTTAAGGACACACATAGACAGCAACATAGCTTTTGACCATCACTTGTCTACAGTAGTGAGGAAAGCATTCTATGTTGCACAACTTATAAACAAAGGTATGGCATCTAGATACAAGGGAGTCATCATTACACTGTATTCAGCATTCATTGGACCTATCATTGAGTACAATGCCCCTTTTGGTATGTACCTAACCAGGCATATCCAACAATTGGAATATCCACAGAGATTCCTCACTAAAAGAATACAAGGCATAGGTAAAATGCCCTATGCAGACCACCTCAAGGCCCTAACCCTGTATTCTGTCTCCTACAGGCTGTTGAGGGGAGATCTATGGCTGGCATACAGGGCATTGTCAGACCCTACTCTGTTGGAACTCCTGAATATCCACAAAACAAACAGTACCAGAATTACCTGTTCCAAATACTTAAACCCTGCCCCTGATATAAATAGGACCTGTTGGAGAGACAGGTATGTATCCCAGAGGCTACCCCATCTCTGTAACAGGCTCCATGTCCATGTGAAGCAGAGTTCCTTCCTCACCCAATTCAAGTGTAACTTGAACAATTGGATGGGAAACAGAAAATTAATCCATATCTTGGCACCTATGTCTCTAATGGGTACAGGCAACCCTTATATGGTTCATCTCCCAGGTCCGTGCTTGTCAATGTTTCATCTCCCAAGCCCCTGCTTACAGTTATCAAGGGTACCAGAGAACTTGCCAGAGATTTGAGATGCAGGGCTAGGCTTAAAAAGGCCCTTGTGGTCATTAGCCTAGTAAACACCTATGAACCTGTAAGACAGAGTCTGCTGAAGATAGTAGGAGATATCATTAGAATCACTAACCAACTCATAGTAAGGCTAATGACCAAAATAGCTCAAGATGCAAGCTCTTGCACTTCAAAAAATCAGAACTTGGGTATATAAAGTGTTAGGTTTAAAAAGCATAACCAGAAAGGAAATCCAAAATGTAAATGCTTGTTGTGGAGTGATGCACACAGCAATAGGTGAACATAGTTGTCAGTGATGTGATGTAGACCTCTTGATACAAGTCACATATGAATTATACACATTATAAAAGTACTTCTCATCTACATCATGGCAGTACAACTGCTTGAACAGGGGAATGACACAGTAATGTGCTGGGAAGGAATGGGCAGCAGTCATGTACACATGCTTAACAGAAGCAGAAACAGATATTTGTCTGTGGGTTTGAATGCTTGTTTTTCTATTTATTTATCTTAAAGGTAGGTAAAGTGTGCCACTAAAGCTTTTTCAGTCAATAACTGGTTGCAATAAGAAAACAGACAACTAAGATCAAATAAAGCACTTACAGATTAACACTTTACACTATAAGGCAAACACTTTTAAAACAAGCTATAAATATAATAAATAACTAAAATAAAGGAAATGTAGTACTATCAAAATATATTAGCTAGTAGACATCAATTAACAGAAACCAAAAGCCTCTAAGCCTCTACTACTGATCAAATAAAATTCAGAAAATATATGATTATTTGCTTATGAGCATTTTATAAGATGATCATGTTAAAGCATTTATAGGTTAAACATTTACAGCATATGGCAAAAACTTTAAAATACTAAATGAATAATTAAAATAAAAGAAATGTTGTGCTATTAAAATGTGTTAGTAAATACCTTTGCTAGTGATCACAAAAAAAAAAAAAAGAAAATATATGATTATTTGCACCTGACCATTTTATATGATGTTTCTTCATGGCACAGCATTCTAAGTTACATTTGATATGCCCCTAGTAAGTCCCCTAGTATGGACAGGAAAGGTGTTCCATATTTTAGGCCTCAACACATGTTTTAAATAAGCAGTTTAGATAATGATGCAGATTTACTAATGATGTAAAAGTTGTTAAGACTTCATCTTAAAATTCTTGTTGCAGCTCTGTCCTTCAGTGTTTTTTGAAAAGATCCACAACCGACCAAGCTGAAAATCAAAGTTTCATTTAGGAATCTTGTTTAAATCTGAATGAGGAGCCATCTGTATATGATCAGCACGATACAATGGCGTTTTCCGCTTTGCAGTGGTGGCTATAGGTTCCAATGCTTACCAGGGCACAATAGGAGCACAGTGGCTAGCAAGTGGGGCATTAAGTCACATGAACTAAATAACAATGAAGTATAGAATACATGGCAAAATGCACCCACAATCCATTTCTAAAAATGAAAGACCATTTTCTTACAAAAATCATAAATGCTGTTCTATCACCATATTACACAAATCCTGGTAATATGTACAGTAAAGAGAATGACTGGTAACTTGCCACTCTTGTGGATTATGGTTTGGATGAAGCATGAATATGCTCAATCTCTTACAAGCTGCAGGTGACTTTCAAAGTGACTTTTGTGGTCAAGCTACTACTAGCTGAAGAGTTTTCAAGGCAAAGAGGGCAGAAATAGATGCTGCAGTGTAACAAATCAAAGGGGCAGGTAGTAATAAAAGGGAGCTGTGAAAATGTAATGACAAGGATGTTTGAATTTCACTAAAAAGAGAACAAATCTTAACACAAATTCAAGAATAGATATTGTTCACTATACTGCACTGTACGGATAGAGATGATATGATAGAAGTTATAAAATACGTTTAAACAACTATAGCTCATTTCTCTACATTCATGTCAAAAACACACATAATCCTACTGCTGATACTAGTTAATAGCATAACTTATTTATATGTGTGTTGAAAGGGAGGATGGCAGAATGGTTAAGGTGTTTACCTTGCAGACACAAGATGCAGGGTTTGATTCTCACATGGAGTAATTGGTTAGGCTTAAAATGACCTGCAAAGGCAATTAGCCTAGTACTAATCTATGAACCTATGAAAACTATTTCAAAAGTTGGCAGTTGCCACCTTCTGGGTTACAGAAATAGCTTTGACACTACAGAAAGAATGTGGGGATGGGTCTACCAGCACTTGAAGGACTACAAATTCTCAGACTTAGAAAAAAGTGCAATTCAGCCACTTTCTTTGGTTGAGGAGTTAGAAGTACTATAAGAGGTTAGAGTATTTCTGTGAACAATACATATCTTAGTAATTCAAGCAAAAAAATGAAACATACTTGGTTCTATAAATTTTATATGTTTATGAGGCACTGCAGTCACTCTACTTACATGGAACTTAAACACCCAATTCACTTATGTCTAGCATAACTTATACTAAAGAGAGGCTTGAAATGGATTCTTGGAAATAAAAACAGTAAACAGTAAAATAAGATCATGTTACTATGGCAGGCATAATAATGTCCACTTTGAAGAAAAATATTAAAATATAATAGAAGCACTTTGAGTGATTTAATGTAGTGATACTGTTCAGTGAACAAAGATACAATAGGGAAAAAGACACAGACACACACACACACACACACACACACACACACACACACACACACATCTGACAGTGAAATTTTCCTTTTCCAGCCCCAAGAAAAAAAAACAGCATAGAGAAAGATAAAACTACACCAAGCAAATGCAGCAAAATAAACCTAATAGCATTCTTTTCTTGTCTGCAGTAATAACATCTATAAAAAATATTTAGACCTGAATGTTTTGGAGCAGCAAACAAAAGGGAATGTATGATCACAATAACCTCATTCAGGGTTTGAATGTTTTGGTAGATTTTAAATAATGTAGATATGATTTTTTGAATGTTATCATAACTGTTGGAATGTGATGAAATATGATCATAATATATTTAATAAGTACTTGTACTTTAACCAATTTAGATCACCTGTGATGATATCAATTGTTTAAACTAGAAATATTAATTAAAATCATTTGTCAAGATGTTCACATTCAGTTTGCTGTGGTTTGACATTACCAAGGTATTACTCTACCAATAAGCAAGAGTTAAAGAAACTTCAGCCATAGTTAACCTCCCATCTTCAAAATTATAGAACACCACCTCATATAATGTAGAATAAATTGAAAAAGTGTGGAACATAGAACACCTACTGTTAACATCTGGAAAAGGAGCCTACAGTATTGTTAAAATGTGTACTCTATACTCATAAAATAAATTTTGCTGAATCAGTGTGATTCAGTATTATCTGACTAGAAATTAGTTAAAATTCTTAATGAATACATTAAAAATCATTTCATTGTCAGTCAGCATTGAACACGTTAATATACAAACAACAGCACCAAGAAGGAAAAGAATCAAATAAACTTTCTATTTTCAAAATATGGAAAGACTACACATCTTATAATAATGTAAAACAAATTAGAAAACCATGACACTGACACATAGAACTCTTACTACTAACAACTAGGAAGAAAGCTTATAGCATAATTAAAATGTTTATGTAATAATTATAAAAAAGTTAGTTTAATGACTTAATATGATTTAGAATCAGTGACCATATGGGCAAAAAATGATAAAAAGGGGTTGTGGATGAATGAAATACCTAATGGCTCTATGACAGACTTTCAGGGTGGAACAGCATGGAATATGGAATTTTTAAAAAATTGGGTAAATTGTTTTGGCAGTTTAACCTATCTCCGCTGACTCACAATCAATAAATTAATTAATGAATTAACTAACAGCCAGCCCCCATAGTCACAACAGTTGCAGGGTAGTCTATCTACTTTCTTCCTTGCTGTAATTAAAAAATAACAAGGAGACTTTTTTCCTTTTTAAGTTTTCTTCTTTCAGGGACTGGGGCCTTACCAGTCTATACAGTTACACCACATGGGCACATGTCCTAGTGTGTTCTGGTGTATCATTACCCATGATCCTTTATGGAATCACATGTAACCAAGCATTTTTTTCTTTGCGTCATTTGCAGCCTATGTATTTTCCTCGTTGACTTGTAAACTATAAATGATTGGGAATATTGATGACCTTGGATTAGAAAGCTTTTGTCCAAGTGCTTGCCTTACATCTTGTCACAAAG